>NC_052503.1:10815936-11042870 GCF_016617805.1 Bactrocera tryoni | reverse complement strand
AAATAAATATTACAAATAAATTTATTAAATTATTAAAGAATATATATAAATAAATATTATGAAAAATAAATATAATATAATATATGTATAACATATTTATTTTTCTTTCATATTTAACACAACAATAATTATAATTGAGAATAAATTGAAGCAATTATTAAAATTAGTTAAAAAAATTAAATTAAATTAATTATTAAAATTTTTTAAACTAAAAAATTATTATAAAAGATTATAAAAACTAAAAATATCAATGTTTTTTTTATCACATTTACCAGAGCAAACATAATATTTTAAAATAATTAGAAAAACAATATTAAAATTAAAGAAAAATACTAACATGTACATATAAATCAGTAGTATTATTGTTACACATATTTCTTAATTATAATTGTTAAAAAATTTTGAAATAAAATGTAAGAGAAAAAAACAAGAAAAATATTAAAACTAAAAACAAATTATTACAAAATATAATTACAAATTCAATATAAATCATCGTTATGAAAACTAAATATAATTATTTTTCCTAATCACGTTTACCCCATTAAAAAATATATTCAAAAATAAAATTAAAAAATTACATAAACAAATTTAAAAACAGTTTTAAAAACTGAAACTAAAAAACTATTAAAAAGTATAAATAGGAAAGTAACTAAATATAATTAATTTCAAATTATAATTATTTTCAAATTTGCTACAACAAAAATTATCATTGAGCATAAATTTAAACAATTTTAAAAATTATATTAAAATTTTTTTAAAATTTGTAAAAAAAAAATTATAAAAAAAATTATTATAAAAATTTTGTTAAAAAATAGTTCAAAAAACAAAGTTTATTAAAAATTTTGTTAAAAAATAGTTCAAAAGAATACTTACAAAATTAAAAAAAAAAAAATATTAAAAAGTATAAATCGGGACATATTTCATCACAAATTATTAATAACATCAAGATAGTAAAATAAATCATATATAAATGACAAAAAAATATACACAATTTCTTTAATATTTATTTTTTTTAAACAGCGCAATACTCCTTTCCAACAAAACAAATTTATATTTTAATTATCTTTAATTTTTTTTTTGATAACAAACGGTTATTAAAAGATATGCATTAAGCTTGTGGCAATGAAAAGAGACTAAGCAGCAAAAAAAGCGAATAAAAACACCCAAACATACATACAAGTAGTTACACAAATAAATAAAAAATCAGAGAAACCCGAAAGAAAAGCTACAAGCTCGCTTCCCTCACCCATAATTCCCCCACACACACACAAATCAGTCCACGCGGCAATAAAAATGCCAGACATAACGCTTATAATGCACTCTCCGCTGCTCTGTCTGGCATACAGCAGACTTCCAAGAAATAAAAGCAACAACAACAACTACGCGTTGCAAGAAGAAAAATTATTTACATACAGTCGCTGCTATTTTCAACTCAAAAATTTTCAAGGGCAGTGATTAATTGTGCCGGCTGGAGTTTTGGGGCATGCAACAGGATGCACATCAAACAGCTTGTACGACATATGTAAGCATGACGGCAAAGCAAAATTCCTAACTAAGCATTTAATGTGACCGACACTTGCATATGTATCAGAGTGTGCGCACACACACACACTACCAAACATAAAATCATAAAAACGCATGGAGTCGCGAGGGCCACAAGAGGCGCGAGCACACACACACACATTTAAAGCGATTATGCACTCTTATTTATTTGTACATGTGTGTATGTTTGATGTGCCTCCTTTAATATTTCTTTCGACCTTTCCACATTTACTTTATTTTGTGCGCTTTTGGTGTCTGCTTGCTACACCTACTCTGCTCCCTTGAGAGCGCTGGAGCTGGCAGCATGCACTTCTTTGACTGCTCACTTAACACAACGGTGCAAAAGAAATCTTAAATTGATTGAAATTAATTGCGTTAAGACGCTCTGCCAATGAGACGCATTAATCTTCAAAGCAACTGCATTGTTCTCCGCACCGCGGTGAATGCATTGCTGCTGTTGTATCAGCATCAACACTTCGGAATTGTTGCATGCGGCCCACATTCGTGAGTTAGTGGGACGTTAAGCCGGACACGTGCCCCTTAATTTTAGAAAAGTACTACTGAAACGCTTCGCCGATGCTTAGTCTCGTTTGGCGGAAAATTTATTGTCAACAAATGGGCGCGTGGCTTGTTTGGGTATGAAGGCTAAAGGAAACGCCTACTTCTTATAGATCATAGACTAAAAATTGCTTATGACTTCGGAAACTGCTTTAAATTTCAATTTCAAATTTTATATTTCATTTGGAAGCTATATGATATTGTAATCCGATGTCGGCGGTTCTGACAAATAAACAGCTTCTTGGGAAGGAAGAACTTGTAAAAAATTTCAGTTCGATATCTCAAAAACTGTGGGACTAATTCGCGTATCTATGCGGACAGACGCCAATTATTTATATGCAAACATGTTTATAGTGTCTCCGACGTCTCTTTCTGATTTCTAAAAACTTCTTGGGAAACCTTATACCACACTCTGTTTAGTGTATAACACCGTAGAACGGAATATAATAATGACTCAAAAGAAAATCAAAATTTTAACACTGTCATATTACTCGTTATAAAAACTCGTTCAGCCAGATGTAGACGAAGCGAACTATCGAACTTTCGTTATTGACTTTGAAGAACTACTATACTTCTCTGCCCAATGCGATCTTTAAATGGAACTAGACGAAGTTGTCAGCACTGCTATTTGCATCATTCTTATTTACTTGGAGGTTATGGATTGTTCTGAGATATAAGATATCGTGAGAATACACGATTTGTAACCGAATTCGGTTGAAATGAAATAACTCTTCGAGTCAGGCGCAGTTCAATAATGTTTCGCAATTAGTAAGACCTTTATGACTCTTAGAAAAGTTGGTTTGAACCGAAAATTTTCCGTCCAACTACTAAGAAGTGCATGAGAAATGGAAGAAGGCTTGAAGAAATGGAGAATGTTTATTATTATTCGAAAGAAAATTCTTTCTCATTCCATCTCATCTCTTAACAAAATTTGGCTCGAAAAAGTCGAACCTTCTTGGAACGTTTCAAAAACCCATAGAGCAAAGCGATGTTGCTTGGGAAAATTGAGCTCTACTAGCATTACTCTTTTTGTAAAAATAGTTTTCAATTTTGAATTCACTTGTTCCCAGACCTTAAGATTTTCAGATAATCATAGAGGGTCTAAAATAAATTACACTTTACCAATTTAAAACCAGTGTTCGAAAGCGAATGCCAAAGACAGCCGCAAGAATATATTATGTAATGCATATTAAAAGTTAAGTCACTTCGACTTTACAGCAAATAAAATTTCTAACACCCATTTAAAGCCTTAAGCTTAAGCCGGAGACAGCTGTAAATGTTAACTTGTTGTTGTGAACAAGCAGAGGCGCGCTTGTAGACTGTCAGCGCAAAAAACAAGCAAAGGAAGGCACATAGAAAAACATGGAAAACTAACAAGCAGACGTTGTTGCAACAAAGTCTCTCGCGCGGAAAGCCTTTAAAGGCAGACACGTTAGCACACGCACACATATGCACGCACTAGCATACAAACATATGCCGATGTAAAGTAATGCTATTGATTTTCACTGAACTATAGCGCATTCTAAATTGCATTGCATTGCCTTTGCGCTCGCCATGTCAAGACCTAGCATGAGTACTCAAGTTTTGTGCTCACGCTAGATTTCATTGACACGATGCTTTTCTTCTCGTGATATGTGGAAAACTTAGGGAAATCGCGGAAAACCTGGAAAACGTGCTCGAACCATATACTGAATTATTGGAAAATCTTAATGTGATTATTTTCATCAAAACTGTGGGTTTTTGCTCGCGCTGTTTATAGAAGGTTAAAAAAAATATTTTTAAAATTAATTAATATATGTACTTTGAGAGTAAAATCTAAAATTTTAATTTTAAAAATATTTAATTTATAAAACAAATACAAATCTTCCAAAAAAAAATTCTTAATTTAAAAGAAATCCAACATCATCTCATGCTCCTTTAATTCACCACACTACCTTTGAAACATGCATTTAATATAACATTCTTTAGCAATGCATTATTGCGTCTACCGTTACAATGCAGCCATTCTTCGCGCAGTTTAACTTATTTTCAAAGCGAGACAAGCTGTCCCACTTGCATACAAAGTTTCTAAGCTTTACTATTGCCGAGCAAATGCATTAACTTTTGCATATTTCAACGCCACAATGCAACAGATAATTCCCGGCACTTAACCCCCCACCCCTAAAGCGCTATTCTCGCAGCAAGTCGGCTTATGTCTATGTTAAAATCGTAGTTTTGCATTTCGCATTGTTTATTGTTTTGTTTTTTTTTCCGCCTATGCACAATTTCCGACCACAGTTCAGACAATTGTATCGATATATTGCTGTCGTCTATTTGAATATTGTCTCATATGGCTTCCGTGTGGATTTTGCAAAATTGAACAGTATTGTGCTTACACAAAGCCATTGACAGGCGACAGAGCACAATGCGGCAAGTGATATTCGTTAAATATGCAAGCGTCTGAATGTGTATATGCGAATATAGACTATTATTTGCAATTTATAGGCAACTAGTTACTTTTGGACTAGTGTGAAAGTAGTTATTTGAACTAGTCTGAACTAATATGTGTAAAAAAACTGCTGGTTATTTGCGAAAATGGACCATTTTTTGAGACTGAAATGGACTATCTTAAAATCAACTAGTTACTTTTGATCTAGTTGCAACGCAATTACTCTAACTAGTCTAGAACTAGTTTCACTGCAGTACTTGCATACTGTAAAGTAGAGAGTTAATAAAAAAAGTTAAATTAGTTAAAATTTGGTTTAGTAGAACTAGTTGCAGCCTAGTCCCTTAATAATTTTTAAAAATGTCTAAAGAAAACTAGTGCTAAAAGTGCGAAATTGTTTTTTACAAATTATCTACTGTCAACTACCTGGTTAAAAGTTCGTTTCAAATTTTTGTTGGAGATTTTGACTTTAAAGTTTTATTAAAACGACTTATTTTTACTTCACATGCTACAAGGAGGGCAACCCTATTGTGGAACATATAATTTTGTTAACTAAACTTTTATAGAATATATGTACTTAAATCATGGTTCAGTTAGCAACAAAAGTAACTTGGCAATATACATAAATATACAATATGGCAACTCTGTTGTTTTTTAATCACTGAACCGTTATATATTTCAAGACTGTAATTTTATTATTAAAGGAGTGGCAAATATTTTGTAAGAAATATTTTCTAAACCAAAACTAAAATTTGCTGGCAACCCTAGTGGAAAATTTTTTTAAATTCAATATAAATATTAAATAATTTTTTCAAATAACTATACCATAATTTAATTGAAACCGTTATGTTATTATTAAATAAATGTTAAATATTTTACCAGTCAAAAACAAAAAAAGGATGGCAGCCCTACTGGAAATATTTTTAAGCTCAAATTTGTATAAAAATTTATTATTATTTTTATTTATATAAATAACTGTTTCAAGTGTATAAAAATTTATTATTATTTTTGTTTATATTTATATGAAAATTTTATTAAATTAAAAAAAATATAATAACAAAATTGTATAAAATATAAATTATTTGCGTTAAATATATACATATTTTTTTAATTTTTTAACTAAAAAATCATTTCTAATTTATAATTTTGGTCAAATAAAATATTGATGGCAACTCTGAACATTATAGAAATGTTTACATAGTCTCAAGAGAAGTAATTTCTATCAAAATTTATATGTAACTGTGAAATATTTATTTTTATAAAATTAATATGTTTTATTAAATTATTCTAGATACATATATATATTATATGTGACCTGGTCTACGAAAAGGGGTCTTAGGTGTCAAAAGAAAGGAGAACAATTAATGAGATAACGAGAAACTGACGATTATTTTTAACAGCTTTTCCCAGAAAACTAGTTTTCACACGTTAGCCCCCTTTTCGTTGACCAGGTCACATATATTTAAATAAGACAATCATATAATATATAATATTTTTTAATAAAATCAAATAAATTTTAATCAAAAAATTGGTATATTTATTTTTATAAAATATTATTTGTATAAATAAACAAAATATAATTAAAATTATTATCTTTTTTTTTGTTTTAATTTTTTATAATTTTTTTTTTTATTTTTGTTATCTATAATTATTTTTTATTTTTATTTACAATATTTTTATTTTTTTATTGTAACTTTTTTATTAAAACTTTTTATTTTTAATTTTTTCTTTATTAAAATTATTACATTTTATTTTAATTATTATTTTTTTTAAATTTTATAATATTTTAAACCATTACATATTGTGAAATTAAGAGGGGGTTTGAAATTACATATGTATATGCTACTTTCGAAAAAGTTTAGTAATATTGTTTTTTTTTTTGACTAAATTATTAATTTTTACTATTTTTAAAAAATTTTACTTTTCAAACATATATGTATGTACATATGTATATTAAAAAAAAATATTTTTGCTTTAAAATTTTTTATTTCAGTTTTAATTAACTTCACATGTAAATCATACTTAAAAAACCATTTTTTAATTGTAATATTTTTCCTTATTCAAAACATATGCACACCCAACAAATATAGCAAAGCATTAATGTTTTCCGAGTCAGTGTGACCATAAAACAACAATCAAAACTCATAAGCATTATAATGAAGCTATCAAAAGTCAAAAAATAAAAACCAAAATCAAACACATTTAATTTAGAGCCATAATGACCCATATTGATGCAAATCAACTACTCAAAATGGCGCAAAACACTAAATTTCTTTAAAGCAATAGTCCAACTCAAATGCCAACAGCAACAAATTTCATTGTATTTGACCCGCTCGGTGCGGCCGAAGGATTTTTTATGAGCCACTTTGTAAAATGCACGGGAATCAGCAGCGACAGCAGCTGTTGCTGTCGGCGATATCATATGTGAAACTTTAACTAATTGTGATGCCGCAAAGCATTTTATGGCTAATAAAATTTGATTTGAAAATTTAGAATTTATATTTAATGCCACTGCAGCGGACGAAGCAGTCACTGAGGCAGCAAAGAAAACCAAAAGGCTGTGGATAAACAATGATTCAATAAAGTGCTGAGACATCAGCTAAAAGGAATACATTTGTTTATACATGTGTGTGTACCGATAAAAAAATGTTTGTGTGTGTGTGTGTGTGTGTGGGTGGGACTTTGATTAAATCCCAAAATCAGCGTGTAACCACAGCAGCCAACTAAATCACAAGCAAAGCTAAGAGCAGACGTTATTAAAAAGAACTTGAAAGGAAATGTGTGCTGAAAGGCGTGAAAAGGCATATCGTAAAACTTTTATGACACTGTGAACTATGTGCATGTATGTATGTACATATGTCGGTGTATATGTGCGTTAGTGCAGCCAGTGCCAGTGGATTTGCTGCTGAATTATTTAATACGCCCGCAATAGTTCTTTCAATGAAAAAAATTAAGGCATTACAAAAGCAACTAAATTTTCGGGTGCACGCATACACAAACACACATACTTTTACGGTTATGTGTTGCTGTTTAAACCCTTTAACAATATACACTCCCGGCACCAGCATTGTTTTTATAAGTATGATATATCGCAGTGCATTTTTTTTTTATGTATGTATATGTGTTTGAGTATATATATGTATGTGTGTGCGTGCCACACATAACTCATCCGCAATGCTTTTTGACATGTAAATCTACGCTGCCGCCCCCTGCCACTTGTGAATTGTGCGTGCGTGTGTGTGTTATTTGCCATAATTCACAAATTCAACGAAATTAGTTGCGTTTCATGTAAGTATGGCTGTGTGCATCTACATCGCTTTGAGCTTTTGTGCCATCGCTGACATTACTTATCGTCTATTTTGTGGCATTTTAATATTGTTTTATAAGACCAGCAGTTGTGCGAAGGGAAATGTGTCATAAACTTTGATTTTAAATGCCGCTCAACATATGTATGTTCTAAAATAATATAGCGGAAAACAACAACAAAAACAGAAGCGTATCAAAAGCGAGTTTTTCGGTGGCTGTGAATGAATTATGCATTTGTATGTGTGTGGGAGATGGTGTGGAGCAGCAGCCTCAAGTTTTTAATGGACTGTGAAAAATTGGCCACAAGTTGCACAGTGTGAACACATTTATATTGTAATGTTTATGTATGTGTGTATTAAGTTTGTGCTTTATTTATATTCGTAAACAACGAGAATGTGGGTGTTTGTTGCGTCTATAAAAGTGTCAACTAAAAATGAAATCTGAATATAGTTGTGACTTTAATGTTGCCGACAGACACCATGCAATATGCTGGACAAATATACAACAATGTATACATAATATATACATGGACATGTACATATATTGAGTATAAATGTATTTTGAGAGAACGGCGACGTGGAGAAGCAGAAAGGCATGGTTCTAATAAAATATATCATAAATGAAGATATCTGATGGGTTAAAAAAAATTATAGGAAATTAGGAAAATTTAAAAATATTTTAAAAGCTAAATTTAAATTTAATTATATATTCAGTGCTTTTATTTTCCACAAATTAATTTTATTTTATTTTAATTTTTTTTTATTTTTTCTAATCCGATCTAGTTTTATTTAATTTAATTTAATTTAATTTAGTTTAATTTAATTAAATTAATTTTCTTACTTTCTTTCACTCTCTTGATATTCTTAACGTTAATAGAACAGAATTGTTTCATTTATCTGCGCTCCGAATTGTATGCTTCGATTTGTATGAGCTTCGATTATTTTTGTTGCGTATTGAAAAGGCGCAATGCAAGGCTATCAAAAAACTATTTACCCAAAAAAAAATTTTCAAAATACCATACATATAGAGATATCTTCTTGCTTAAATTTAAAAAGTAAAGTTTTTTTTATGGTCATCATTCAGCCGTCTGCCTATATGTAGACTACCTTTTTTATTTTAAGGTTACAGGGGAAGTTAAAAGTATTTTTATAAGACCTTTCTCCGAAACGGCTAAACTGATCAACTTGAAACTTTGACACGAACTTCTCAAATAGATTTGCAAGAATTTTCAGGCAGTAAACGAAAAAATAAGCCTTTTAATTAAAATTTCGATTTCTTAGGCCTTTGCTTAATGCAAATTTATTTACTTCCACGAACAATTTTTCCTTGAGAAGCCACCATTTGGTCGAAATCAAAATTTTTTACAGTATTTCTATCATTACCTTTATTGATCTGTTATTGTAAAATAAATTTTTGCTTTGGATTTCGAATATGAGGTGATTTTCAGCAGAAAATTCTTCACCACCACCATATACTTCTTTTCGGAGGTAGCGATCGGCTACGGGAACAAGGAGATTAACCCTTTTTCGAAATTAATTACCGACTATTGATATATGTACCGACAAAAAGGACCCGAAAACTGTAAATAATTTTTAATGTTTTCATCAGTTACAGAGGTCACAGGTCGTCCAGAACGAGGCATGTCTTCAAAGATCTCCTGACCGTCTTTGAAGGCTCTTCATTCAGAGAATATTGTTTTAAGAAATAATTGCATACTTCTATTGAATTTAATAACGAATAATAAATAAAGAATTTTTCATTAAAAAATTTGTTGAAAAAAGAGGTTTCAGGCGACCAGCGTCATAAACTTTGACTTCATATTAAATACGTATGTAGGACCTTTCAGACTAATTGAAATATACACTAAATGTAGGCAATAAAATTTTTCTTCAGTGAAAATTGTAGGATAGAATTGTAATTGTATAATCCTAAATAAATTTAAAAGCTATAAAAATTAAAATATAGGAATTTAACACAATTCCGTGCTCTCTCGCGCTCTATGCCTATAACCATACTTCGACAACTGCCAATTCCGCCTATATATAGACAATAGTTTGTAATTTTAACCAAAGTAAAAGTGTTCGCATTTTTTCGAAACACATGCAACAAAAACCACACAGCAACAATCTCAACAATATTTACGACAGTTGTTTAGGTTTGTTTAATTTCTTTTTCATAACTCAAGACTCTTCCGTACAATGCAACTAAGCGCAAACAATCGAATTAATTTCTAAAGACACCAGCTGTTTGAGTGGCAAGCCTCTTCAACTGTTTTCTACGCATTGCGTACTTCGCTGAACAACCCTCACAATTTTCATTTAAAACGTTTTGTACACACCTACTTTTTGCATTGCGGTTGCTCGACGCGGTACCAGTATTGAGTGCTAATAATGAAGCCAATTGCATGAAAGATGGTAAAACGAGGGGTTGGCGGGTACTTAAAAATCAGGCAAACCACAGGCGTACACCTTAAGAGACTGAAGTTGAAATTTTTCATAAAAATTTAATGTCACAACAGCGATTAAAAAAAAAAAGTATAAATAAAATTGAAGCTGAGGGGTTGACAAGTTTGCAAGGAGAACATCTGTGCAGAAGTCAAAAAGGTATTAGCAAGAAGGATTTATGCGAAAAACGGTTGGGTGTGTGTGTGTGCGCTCGTATGGGCTCGTCTCTAGCAAAGTGGGTAGTAGGTCAGGCCTACATTTTCACAACTTTTGCGACAGTCGGTGGCGGCTTGATTGTTTCTAGGAGTTAATGGTACTCTAAAGTAAATGCTCTTTTCTGTTCAAACAGCGGCTTCTTCACTGTTGATAGCATTACCCGGCGCCAAGGCCGTCGCCATGTAGTTGCTGCGCTGACTCTGCCCGCTGTCATTTCACTTTGTTCATGTAGCCGCTTGTATAAGCAGAGATCAATTGCGTACAAATGGTGCTGATTTCAAGCCCTTACCGAGCCCTTATATACTTACATATACGCATACATATGTATATAGTATGTGTGAGTGTCTGAACTTTTTACCTTCTGCAATGACACAGCACACAATTTCCCCCTCTTCGGTGACAATCACTGCTGTCGCATAACGGGCTTAAAGCATTTCCATGCGCGCCGAAGTCAAATACTTCCCCCACCGTTTGCCGCCGCGGCATTAAAGCGGCTTTTAGCGACATGGAAAACACATGTGCCGTTACAAAGAGTGTCGGCACAAAAGATTTATAAAAAATTGAACATACTTTTTTGCTGTTTCGACTTTTTTTGTCAACTTCCCTCGCATAGTTCGGCTGCACGCTTCTATGTTGCCATGTTCGCCGCATGCCAACGTCGCTAAGCCACCCTCACGGCATTTAGCCGGCTAATTAGTGTCAAAATATATTGCTATTTTATATTATGAAATTAATTGCTGGCAATTATTTAATAGCTGCGGCTGCTTTATTAAAAGCTTTTCGAACAATTGGAGCAGAAATGTATTTTTAGTGTAAATATTTCTGTGTAAAATGGATTGCTCATTTAAAAGTGACTAAATGGTGGGCAACATGAGGCATTGTGGCGCCAGAAACTGTGCTATTTTCGTGTATACTTGAAATAATATTTTAAAGTGGCTTAAGTCAATTTAAGTTGATTTAAGTTAATAGAAGCAATTTGATTTATTTTGATTACGATTTCGAGACACGAAAATATTTCTTATCTGAAATAATACTAAAGAGCTGTGAACTTCAAAATGTGATAAAAGTGAGGAAAAGAGTGTGATCAGATAACTATTAAGAATCAAATAAGTCATTATACTGCAAGTTGACTTAAGCAATTTTAACAGTTCTTCTCGCTTAATTTCGATTACAAACTAGCAGTTTCCTTGAACGAAGTCTCAGTTAACTCTCGACTAAATGACAAACTTTAAGACTTTAAATTGTGAAAAGTACATTTCAGCATGCTTTGAGAACGGAGTTCTAACTATCGCGTTTCCAAAATTACTAGGGAAAATGTTAAGTTCCCTCTTAATATAACATGTTGAAAAGCTCTTAGGTCCGTCATCCTTTTGCTCCTCTGCTTTTACGAAAAGTATGGAAATGCCTTTTATTAACGAAATAGTTTTAAAACAAAAGAAACTTAATTGTTTCCAATAAAATCCCGAAATTTCATAATAACGGGATTTTAAAATCCCGAAATATCGGGATTAGCTTACACAGATTTCGTTTGCTTATGACTTGTAGCTCAGTGTTTTCAAAGCATATAAAACGTAACCCGAAAAAATCCCGAAATTTCGGGACTCAAAAATCGAAATTTCGGGATTGTATTAGATGTCAATGAAGTGTTTAAAATAGTTTTATTATAAAACTTCTTGTTAACGATTTTTTCAATCGCACTAATGAAAAAAATTAAATTGTAGAATAAAAACGTCAAAAGTCATAAAAATGAGATAATTTATGTTTTTCGGGCAGATTTTTGTGAAATAATGTAAAAAAAATTTAAAATTTATCTTTTACGTTTGAAGGTTGGACTTTTTCCCAGAATATTTTTCGAATGAGTGCACTTAATAAAAGATTTAAAGATAGTTAAACTCGCTATAAGAATAAAGAATACATTTGCTTACACAAAATATTGCTCAAAATTTCATATAAAATTTTTTAAAGTAAAAGCTTTTGAAAATTACTATATAATTGTTCAAGAATTATTTACATTTAGTTTAAAATATATTATTTTTATTTTATTTTTTCTCTTTTTAATCAATTTGCATTCAATTTTTTTCAAGAATGCTTCTAAATCCATTGGATTAACTTCACTCTTCTAACCATATGGCAGACATGACCACAAAATAAACAAAAAATTAATTAAATAAAAAAATTACAAATAGTTGCTCTACGCATTTCAGTAAATAAATCAATTTCACAGCTAAGAAATTCTATGGTACAAAAAGAACATATGCTTTGGCATTTATAACACACCTTGACTTGAGTGTTTTTTGTTCTGGTTTCATTCTGCCTCTTCTGCTTAAACTGCTGGTTTTTCAAGGGCGCAAACAAAGCATAAACAGATTTACGTTGTAACAGTGACTTAAAATTTATACAATTTTTTTCTTGCATTACTACCAGGTAATGAACAACAACAAAGCAAGTCATTTTTCTAACAATTTTATGTCATGAAAATCCATCCATTGTTATCTTTCATTCAAAGGCTCATATGTAATCATTTATACATACTCATACGTACATATACTCGTATACACATGTGAAATACAAATTGCATTAAAACATCAAAACACACATACACTTACAAAAATAATACACCAACACACTGCTGACCTTTTAACAGTCATTGAGAAGCCCTATAAGCCGCTACTCCAACAGGCAGCAGGCAACTAATATTTTCAAGCCACTTACAACCATTTATACAATGCGTTTTGTTGTTGTTGCATTAATTTAAAAAAAATACGCGTGTAGATCATGCATATGTTTGGCTGCCCGCGGCATGAAAATGCATCTTTTGTTGCACTTTCAGTTGAGAGGATAACAAAGCAGCATATATTCGAGCCTGAAATAATAGTTATAAAGGTGTTATTGTTTTTAATGTGTATGCTGATGATACAGACAGATAAATTTATGTGTGTGTATGGAAAAAAACTCAATGCCTAACTCCACTTTTTGGCTGTGCACCTTCGCTATCTTTAGACGTGCGTGGCGGCAGTGAGGATCACGCGGCATTCACGCTGTTGTTGTAGGATCATTATAATTGCATTAGCATTATAGTGCTTAGAGCACTATTTACTCGAGAAGGAAGCGCGCTTATTGCCGATTCATTTCAACTGCTACTTCTATCATATTCTTCTATAGTTTCTTCATAGACGCACTTGAGCTGCTTTCAACGCCGACTGTACTGCTTTCAACAGCGCAGTTAAAAACAAGAGTTTCATAGCTGAAACATACAAAAAGTCTTCACTTATAATAAAAGAATTATTCAAACCAAATTAAATACCCCAAATGTCCAGTGTAGTATAGATAATAACGCGCAGAATAGTTGTAGACTCTTTAAATGTGTGTAATGGATTTCGAAAAAGGTGTTTTTTTAACTAATTTCGTGTTTTTATAGCCGCTGCTAACACCTTTGCGGCCTACTTATGAATTTATGCTCCGCATGCGCAACGCAATGCGTGTCTAGTCGCGGCATAGCACATCGTAATATATAGAAAATGGACTGCCATTGTATTGCAATGCGTTCATTGGGCACACAAGCACTTTTTCTTTTCATTTGAAGCATAAAAAATTCAAAGGATAAATGTATATTACCCTTTGCCAGCGAACGCGCGTGTTTTAGGAGTGACGGCTTTTGCTGCTTTTATCTACAAAAGGTGCGCACCAATCTTATTTATTGCTCAGCAGCGTGCTTAGACTTACACACACGCTTGAGCAGCAATATGCCTATGTATAGATAATTCCGGCTTATGTGCACGCATACTTTTCCCACTCACTGTATTGAGAGCAACTATTGCTTTCAACGCCGACAGGAAGCCTTTGGTGCATAGAATATACAATTTCGTCATTTTATGCAATAAATGGGCGTGTAATGAGCGCTTTACACATTTTATTTCTTAGGGTGCATTAATTAAAGTACACGAAAGTGCGTGTATGTATGTGTGTGTATCCACACTAATGCAGTGCTTGGAAAATCTGTTGAAAGGTGAAAATGGGAGAGTTCTTATTTGCATGCTTCATTTAACAATAAATTCATGTGCGCATGTGGTTAGCAAATCACTTAAGCATTAACATTTTAATACATCTATGTGTATTCATACATACATATGTATGTACACATGTATAGTGCACATGTATAGTATGTACAGAGGCTCAAGCATCAAAAAATATCCGCTTGACAGCACAAATTTGCTGAAGAAAGTTTCCGGTTTGCATCAAAAATGCATTTTTATATGTTAAGCAATAACGAAGGAAGTCTAATGATAATCCCGAAATTTCGGTATTCGAAAATGACTGTCCCGAAACTTAAAATGCGTCCTTCTCAGCTTCACATTAAGTTATTAAAGTTTATTTCTTTTAATTAAACACAAAATTAGGAATCCAAAATTTAATCCCGAAATTTCGGGATTCTTAAATGACAATTCCCAAACTTAAATGAACACTTACAGCTTCATAACAAGTTATTTAGCAACTTTTACTCAAGCAAAAATATTATAAATCAAAAATTTAATCCCGAAATTTCGGGATTCTTATATGACAATCCCGAAATTTAAATAAATGCTTATTGTTTCACAAAAAGTTATAAAACCACTTGTACTTAATCAGTATATTAGATAGTAAAAAGAGAATCCCGAAATATGGGTATTCATAAAAGTCAATACCGAAACTTCAAATGTATGCTTACAACTGCACCTACGAAAATTAATTGTTAAATAACCTTAATTCGATAATGTGGGAGTGTTTGTGAATAAATGTTATTCTTTTTATTAATAATTGCATTTATTAGTTTATTTAAGTAACTGTAAGGTGAAAATATGTTTAATAAAATAATAATAATTAATTTAATAAATAATAACAAGGCCTGATTCCAACGTTTTGTAGAATACATTTTACATAATACATTATAAAATAATTTAAATACGAGTATATTTTTAAAATAAAAGAACAGAGCTACACGAGTTCCTGAAATTTTGGCACTAAATATTTTGATTGAAATCCAACTAATCACTCATTTTATTAAATTAGATTCACACATCGGAAATTTATATTTCTAAAATAAACAATGCAAGCAAAACTACGCAATCCCGAAATTTCGGGATCCCGAAAAAAAATTTTTTTTCAATCAAATGCTTTCAAATTTTCAAAATAACCAATGCGAACAAAACTATACAATCCCGAGATTTCGGGATCCCGAAAAATTGTAATTGTTTCAATCAAATGCTAATCCTACAATTTCTGGATCTGAAGAATTTTTACAGAAAGGACTGCTTAATCACTAACATTTATTTGTCATAAGCTGTCTTATCCCGAAATCAATACAACAACTTTATAGTACTATGTACATATTGAATTATACGTACATTTTGATACGTATTAAATATATAATATCATATGTTATACATACATATGTATGTGCGATATATGTACATTCCATATTTCCTTCCACACTTCGATCATAAATTCATACTTCTGCAACTGACAATCTCTGCGGGAGGTTCATCAACATGTTTGCGCATACGAGTTCATCAAAAACAGTTGCCACACAATCGAACCACACACTGACAAGCCGCATCACGAACACAGACAACCGATGAGCCCAACAAGCACATATACATATGTACATAAGACTATAATATTGAATATGAATATGCCATATTTCTATAAGGATATGAGAATACACACACATACACACACACACAAATAAATTATATATAAGCATGCAGCATAACGGATATTTAAAAAGCAGAACAAATGTGTTAAACATTTTTTTCTCATCTTTTTGCGAACTGCCACAACGAAGCATTAACTGTCAGTGCTGCTGACTGACGGACGGACATATGACATGCACATGCTTATAGTAATGCTCGGTTGTGATGAATGCCTGCCAAGCCATTTGGCATGACGCGTCAGTTTGCCAATAAACCACCAAACCATTCAACAGCAGACAATTGAAATCGAATCGTATCGGCGCTCAATGCAGGAAGTTCAAGTACCTGAACACACACACACACGCACACAAAAACATGTAGCTGGAACGAGCGCGAACAGCGAAACGGGCATTGATGATTGAATGGAAATTGTAAAAAATGGCAAATACATGAGTTTGCATATACATGTGTGTGTGTTTATCAATTGGTACGAGCGTTGTACTACAAATATGCAGGATCCTTGCTATTGTGCGCTCATTATTTTGCCATTTTCCTGCCCACACGCTCGACTGCTTAACTAGTTCGATATGCATACTATATATTTACATATATGTATATATAGTTAGGTAAATATGTACTGCTACTATTGACAGCCTGCTTCGCTTTTACACCGCGCTGCCAGACATTGCTTTGTCTGCACTATCCTTTGATGAGTTACTAGTCGAGCACCCTTTCCCGTTTCTCATTTCTCATTTAACTATTTTCAGGACATTCAGTACTTGTTGTCTGCTGGCTTCTTTTGTCTCTCAAGTGGAAATGTCTGTTATGAAAGCATATGGCCTTTTGCCTTGTTTAATGAAAAGTCGGGTTATGACGTTTCAAAGGGACCACATAAAATATTTACTTTCAGTTTTACTCACTCACAGTTTAATATACGCATAGTAATTAGTAGTATTTTGCTATTGAAAAGGAGTCTTCACTAACTTTTTAATGAGTACTATTTTTCTTTGCTGCGCTTATCTTAAAAAAATTATGAATTAAGAGAAATGGAAGAATTCACCTTCTATTGCTGAAGACAGCAATAAACCACTTGTGATTGTTATTGTAATATTAAGCTTATCTTAGCTTGCGCGAAAACTTGGCTAGTGGCGAATCGAACACACTTTTGGCATTAATTAAGTGAAGTATGCTACTCAAGAGTTGGAGGGTTTAAGAACTAATAGTGTTGGAAATTTTTGCAAATTATTCTGAATTTTTGAAACCATCAAAGTAACCTAGTTTTCAACAAGGAGCTGGCATTTTGGTTTCATGAACAAGTTTTAAACTCTAGTTTAAGTTTAAGTGTTTGTGCGCAATATCCAAGTGTTTTTATGAAGGTGCTGATGAAACTCCGACTTTGACCTAACATTTCTTGACAAATTTTATGGCAATCGAGGCTTTGATGATTAAATTTTTCAATGTCGAGTTCACTTATATAATTAGGTTTTGTTAGATAATATGGTTATAACTCCATTTAGAGCAAAAAAAAACACGACTTAGACTAATTAAAGAAGATTTTAAAAATTTTAGTTTATAAACTAAATTGAATCAATTTTGAGGTTAAACACTGAAATTGTCAATAAATTCGAGTTTGTGGTGCAGTCAAAAATTTACAATAAATTCGAGTTTGTGGTTAAGCACTAAACTTTCCAGTAAACTTGATCTAAACACCAAAATTTTCAACAAACTCTGGCCTGTGGCTAAACACTAAAATAATCAGTTGATTTTGTAGTTAAACACAAAAATTTTCTGTAAACTCGAGTTTGTGGTTAAACACTAAGATAGTCAATAAACTGTGTTAAACATCAAAATTTTCAATAAACACGAGTTTGTGGTTAAACACTAAAGTTATCAATAAATTAAATTTTTGTTGAAACACTACAATTGCAATAAACCCTATTTTATAGTTAAACATTAAAATAGTCAAGAAGTACGATTTTGTGCTAAACACCAAAATTTCCAGTAAACTCGAGTTTGTAACTAAACACTAAAATAATATACTACGTATAAACTTGGTTTTGTGGTTAAACATCAAAATTTTCAGCAAACTCGATTTTACCAATAAAATCGGGCTTATGGTGAATTTCAATAAACTCGAGTTTGTGTTTAAACACTTTACATTTTAGTTGGCACTAAACTCGAGTTTGTAGTTAAACACTAAATTAATGAATAAACCCGAGTCTGTGGATAAACACTTAAATTTCCAGTAAACTCGAGTCTGTGGCTAAACACTAAATTTAATTATGGGGTTAAACAAGGCTTTCAATAAATAAAGATGGTGATTAAGTACTAATCGTCTAACTATCAAAAAACTCGATTTTCTGTTTGAAATACTAGAATTGGAAAGAACTGTATTTAATGTTAAACTCCAAAATTTAAAATTTTTAACAAACTCCAACTTGTGGTTAAACTCTAAAATGAAAATTGTGAATAAAATCGAGTTCGATTTGCATGTATTTACTAATCCAACTAATACTAAAACAGTCTTTAAGTAAAAAAAGTCTGATTTTCATAGATTTGATTAAACCCATTTACTTTTTCAAATATTAAATCTTATATACGGTTAGAAATGTGTTTTCAAAAAGTACATATTTTAGATGTTTTTAATTCATAATAGAAACTTATCCCGAAAATTTGATATTTTTTGGGTTTGTCATACAATGTTTTCATCCTATTTTCAAAATTTTCTATATAAACACAGCAGCCCAACCCATTTTAGTAACAAAGCAATCAAGAAAAGTCTGAAAAACACGCCACACAAAGCCGACTAATCTTTGCGCTACAATCAGCTGTAATCTTTATTCTCTGTGGCACTTTTTTCTCAACATTTTTTCTAAGCATTTACATTTATTCCGGCTTCGCCTTTCTAGGCTACTCACTTTTGATTTTTTTTTTTCAATTTTCTCGCACTGACTTTTTGTAATTCCCAAAAGTCCTTTCACTACTTCGTACTCCAAATCCTAACACCAGATATATGTACAACAACACAAACATACATACAATATCCTGCAGTGCCTTTGCAATGGTACACAAAGACATGATTATTTTTTGTTGTAAATACATGCATACAAACATAAGTAAATCGTTGTTTTGTACTCACCGTCATTTACGCTAAGTCAGAAAATCCCTTTTGGTGCGCTCGCCTTTATTTAAGTTGAAAATCAACGCCCAAAGTGACACTGCAAGAAAGTGGGAGAAAATGTTCGGAGTAACTGCCAAATAAGTAGTGCAAATAATGAAAGAAGTGGAGAATTGCAAATTTGATATGTTGTTAGTGTGGTGTGTACATCTTTATAACATACATATATACTTCTCTGTAAGCGCCTAAGCCCACAAAAAATTATGACAATGATGAGTTAAACGCTAAAAATGAGTTCTTTGTAGAAATATGAAAAGTCATAAAATAAACAGACGAAATAGTAGTCAAGCAAAGTCAGCAGAAGTGTAAATATAAAAGAGCAATATGCCGCATTAACTGCAACATTTGGCTAAGGTTCTTTTTTCCCCCAACACACATTAAGTTGTTGTGCACTAAAGAAATTTAACAGTATTTTTTTGTTATTTTTTTTTTTTTTTGATAAAAATACTGTTATCCTTTTTTGTTGTTTGTATTGACCTAAAGTAAATAAGGCAATGTGCAACATATGCGAACATAAAGCAAAGTCATAATGCAAACATGTGACACACAAATACTTATAGGAACTTATTTGAGTATGTGGTGGTGCGTGTTTATAGTCCGCATGTCAAACCTTTTGGAGTCACTATAATGTGATTATCCTTTGATGCCAACACTGTTGTTTCCTGCTCTGTTTGATGGAGGTGGTAAAGTGAATGTTCTGTGAAGTGAATGTGAAGCTTTTCTGTGAGTGGCTAAAAATATATCTTTTCATATATGCTCTGGTATGGACTTGAGGTCGCACTGATTTTTATGGGAAATATAGAAATATTTACAACTTATTTGACAAAAAATTAAAATATTTCATTAAAAATTAAAACTCGCGATTACAAAACATATAGAAAAGCGTATAAGCAAAAATAATATGCATCAGTCTGTTACTGAAATCTAACGAATTTTTGATCTAAAACAGCAGAAGTATTTATTTTAATATCAGCAGTTTAAGACAAGTGTGCGACTTTGCTAGTTTTATCCTAAATGTAGGCCACGATTTACTCCCTACACTAAATACAGGTACATGCTGCCTACATTCAGGAGGAATTAAAATGGAAAAAATCAAAAGTTTCCTTATAAATATCAAATTTTCAGATTTCGATGCCACTAAACAGACTTAATATCAAATAATTCAAATAATTACAATAAATAAAGATATTATTATTTCATAGCAATTGCCCACTCCACAACTGTATATAAAAGGTATTTCATAACTGCTTATTAAAGGTACCCCTTAAAAGTTATTAAATATAGAACAGGGTACTTTTGAAAGCAAAAAAAATATTTGGGAAAGAAAAATAAAATCACAAAAATTAAAGAAAAAAATAATTAATGGGCGATCTGATGTAGAGAAGAGGAAAACCTCTTTACTGAAGTCGGACTTTATTCAAAAATTAATCAAAATAACAACGTAAAATATTTTCTTTAATTCTTCAAAGAAGAATCATTCTAGGCACTCATTATAAGACTTATGTGACACATTCATCAAAGTCGCCACTATTAATTTAATCACTTTCCAAGAAACTACCACTGTGGCATATCAGCTAGTTACCGTTTTCTTTGTAACGCCAATAAATTTGCTGTATTCAATGCAAAAAAAAACAGTTAGGCGTGATCGCTTAGTGTTGGACTGAAATACAGCTACTTAGTAGACTCAGCATGGTTTGTTGACACAACTCGGCTCTTGTGGGAAATCAAAGGTAGAGCACGTAGAAACGCACGCATGGAGGTGTGTTGAATAGACATACAAACATATATAGACACGTACTTCAAACTGGAATTTCCTGTGAACACTACTGTGGGTTTTCTTCTACGAAGAAAAGTAGGTGTTGCTTGCTTTGATGGTCGCGCGGCGGTAGTTTTCTTTCTTTGGGCACCCATTGCGAATCCTGCGAAATTTTCGAATCCAATTTTTTCGCCATGAGACAATTGTTAAAGTGCAAGTACATATATGCAGACCTATGTACATACATGCTATATATGTACATACATGCTATATATGTACATACATATATTTTGATAATTGTGACAATTTATCATTGAAGAACACACGTACAATAAATATAAGTACCATTTCTTCCAAGTCATGCATGACAAGGAGAAGTTGTTGTGAGACAAAATATCCTATGAAAAAACACAAATCTGCTTTCTGTTCAGAACACACAAATATTTGGGGGAATGAGCATATCCCAAATTATTTGTTGAGTGAAACAGAATAAGAGAATAGGCTGATATGACAAGAGGATTCCCTCGGGAGACTCTTTTGTATACAATAACTCTTTTGTAATACAATAAGAGTCGCCTCAAAAGTGGATGAATTTGTAAGAACCGCAAGTCTCTAATTTTTTATTAGATTTCTTAGAAGGCTTCCATTGACCTAATCTCTATACTTTTTCTAGTAGTTCTAACCAGTAGTTCACAGGAATGATTTCAATCAGCTGTTAATGTCACAAACTGAAACTCTAGTTCACTCATGATATGCTAGTAACAGTCGCTATGCATGAACCTTTCAATGTAGGTTTATGTCCTTGCTGAATGGCATGAATTTGACTAAAATGGTTTAGTTCTCAACTATAACAGTCACTAATCCCAAAAAATATTCTAACTATCAGTAAACGAGTCCCGTTTTTAAGTATGTACGAGTTCTCATTGCACAAACTTTGTTTTTTGGATAAAAAGAGACACTTTAAACTAGAATTATTGTAGTCCAATATAACTTTCCAGACAATGCGTATATCAAAGGCACCTTTTTAAGCGAAAAATACAATCCTGCATATTAAGGCAATCTTTTATTGAACAATTTTCGCCAAAACTTAACTTTATCTCCAAATTTAAACCAGTTTAAAGCAACACTTAATCTCTTCAAGCGCTATTCTCAGCACTTTTGGCAAGCACTTCAAGAAAATTTCCCACTAATTGGTAATTTTCTGCGCGATTTCGGTGAATTGTCCACAACTACAAATGCGAAAGCCATTAAAAGAAATGTTTGTAACACCAAAATACTACAAAAGTTTGCAACCAATGGAAAATTTTAACGGTACCACTTTTCTCTTTTTTCTCGCTTGCTTTCAGCCACAACAGCAATTTGGCGCAAATTGTCCAGCGTACGCTGAATTATATCCGGCTTACGCTTGCACCGCCAGCATGGAAGTAGCAGCAACGCCTACAGCGGCAACCGCAGCGGCGGCGATGGCGACAACAACAGCAACAGCGGCGGCAACAACGATGACAAGTCGCAGCCTAGACTTGGCCTTGCGCAAATATCAACAATGGAGCAGCAAGTTTCTGCCAACCACCAACAACAACAACAGCAGTAGCAACAACACAATGGCTGTGTTGACAACAGAAAAACACACAACAATAGCAACAATGCCGGTTGCAACAAATGCTGACTGTGTCACTCACTTGTCAACGTCTTCATCATCACAAAAATCCAATTCCTGCTCACACTCCTGCTCCTACAGCACCACCAACACTTCGGGCTACTACAGTCGGCTGACGCTGGTGGGCAACGCGTCCGACTTGCAGCAGCCGCATGGTGAGCTGCAACAACAGCATTGCTGGGGTGCTGCGGGCGGGGATCGCGAGTTGCTCGTTAGTGCGGGCAAAAGACCAAAAGTGTACGATTGCATGAAGGACTTTTTGCGGCGGAAACTCTTTCAGCAACGACATGGACAACAACAACAGCAACATCAACAACGAGAACGAGAACAACAGCGAGCAGCGCAAATGGCGGCAACACTTTGCAAAAGCGACACCGAGGAGGACGTCACCAGTGATTATGATGAGGTGAGTTGGCTTACAGTGCACTAAGCAAAGCTGCAACATTTTCAGATTTCTAATCTTTTTATAGCTTACTCACGACATTTCTTTCCTCCTCTCTCCCTCTCTACTAATGCAGGTCGACATGTTGGATTCCTCGTACAATGCCGATGAGGAGGACGCCAGTGATTGCAGCAGTCAGTGCACTTGCCCATTAGAGAGTGACGTCGAGGAAACTCCGCCACAACAACAATACGCATGCACTGAGCAACAACAAAAACACGGCTATACACCACAAAAATCGATTAGTCCGCAAAAATCGATGCTCTCGTTGAACTGCTGGCAAAACATCACACAGTACACAGATTCCACCACCGAACCGGAAGAGGATGAGGATGTGCAGGGCGAATGGGGCGTCGAGGACGCTGATTATCAACATGTCGCCGAAGATTCGGATGCTGGCATCTCCGATTGCTGTCAGTTGATAAGCGAAAAATCGAGTCCGACGAAACAACGCAAACGACAGCTGAAACAACAACAAAAGTTACAACAAAAACCAAAGCAAAAGTTCCGCTACAACCGCAACTCGGACGATGGCAGCGAGGAGGCCGAGTTGCTCGCCAGCAGTTGGTATCAACCGCGCATCACCACCAAAGCCGCGCTTGAGCGCCTACAACAGGCGCCGCCCGGCACCTTCCTGCTACGCCGCAAATCACGCAGCTACGAACTGTGTCTGCGCGTCGAAACGAAGGTGAAGCATTTCGTCGTCGTGTCGCTGGCGGACAACCATTACAAGCTGAAAGGCGCCAAGAAGCAATTTACATCGTTAAAAGCATTGGTCACGCATCATTCCGTTATGGCGGAACAATTACCGCTGACTCTGGCATTGCCGCGCGAGTACGAGTGCAAAGGCAGCAAGGCGTACGGCGTCAGCGCCAAGTGGGCCGCCAGCGAGGCGTTCGATGTTAGCAAGCGAACCTTGCGGTCCTTACGTTACGCTGATGACTTCGATACGTATGAGTCGTTGCAAATTTTGGGTTTATTGCAAGATTGGCAGTGCGAAACGAATGAATTCTAAGAGACGCACTTTGGAGCAGTCAAATGGCGACGGCGTGACGGCAGGGCAGCTTGAGCTGTTTAGCGTTGTTAGTGGGCTGTTTGGTCGCAAGTATTACGTGGTATTGCGGATAGGCGTGTGTAGTGTAAATAGAAATTTAATCTTTTGTGTAATATAGTATTCGAGGAGAGCTTGTGTTGGATATAATACAGAGTTAAAGAGCAACGAATTTTTTTAAGTAGACTTAAGCGTTCGTGTTATTAAATTTATAAGTAGAAATAGAAATGTTAATCAATTTAAAATTAAATATAAAGATTGAGATTAAACTTGTATTAAATAGTGGTTTACAGTTTTGAAGCGAATGTGGTTTGAAAACAATTTGAAAAATAAATTAAATATATATGTTATATAATCGATAATGGTTGAGTTTGTTTTAAAACAAAGTTCTTGAATATCAGCCATAGAACTTAACATAACCCATACATAGTTCTAAAACCGTTGAAATTTATTTCTGAAAAGAAAGTTCTTGAAGATCATCTATAGAACTTAACATAACATCTACATAATTCCAGAACCGTTGAAATTTTTTTCTGAAGTTCTTGAAGATCATCTATAGAACTTAGCATAACTTTTACATAGTTCAAGAACACCCTAATTTGTTTCTGAGAACAAAGTTCTTGAATATCATCTAGAGAACTTAACATAACCTATATATCGAAGTGATAGTAGGATCGCATTATATGGTCAAAATATTTTTCTTATTTTATGAGCATACTGATTTTGGATTTGGGAAATATTTTCTCAAGCGCATGAGGTGTTATTAGATGGTACATTTCTTTATTAGTTTCAAAGAGTTCATCTAAAAATTTTTTCATAATCATTCAACATTGTTACGCCATGTTTCAACTGTGTTGAAATTTGTTAATTTAAACATTTTCAACTTGAAGTTGGCTGTGGGTAGGCAATCTGGTGTCCGAAACTAACTATTTAAATTTCTGAGTATTGATTGCCTTAGCACATGTTTACAAAAAAGGGAAGAATGAGCAAATCCAATATGAAAAAGATTCTCATTGTCCTTTTTGACATCAGAGATCCACCATGAATTTGTTCCTCCTAGACAAACCGTCAATGCCAAGTTTTAGGTGGAAGTCCTCAAGAGAGTCAAACGAATGGTCAATCGGGTCCGACAAGACACCGGAGCCGGTTGGAAGTTGCAACACGACAACGCCCCGACTCACACCACATTTCTTATGAACAGCTACCTAACCACGACCGGCATCCCAACCCAGATGTGGCCCCGCGGACTTTTTTGTTTCCTTGCCTGAAAAGGCCGATGAAAGGCAAGCATTTTGAGACGGCAGAGGAGATGCAAGCAGCAAGCACCTCGGCTCTCAAGGCTATTCCGGAGAATGCCTTCCTATAACTTTCCGAACAAGCCCTGTATGTTTTGTATATCGGATTCAAGTTGGGATAAGTAGAAGTTTAGTATAATCCAGCAATCAGATCAGTATAATGCGGTAATCACTTTTGTTTCTCCCTGCAACTCATGATTTTCATACATGTAAATATGTAAGAGACTGGACTCCAGTATTGAAAAGAGGATTGTAGCTCTTATAAATCATGGCAAGTGCTTGTATCCATCGTTTATTATAGAAGACTTCGTCAGGATTTAGGATTGTTCTAAAAGGGACTTTGATATGTGGACATTTTTAAGTCATAGGCATCCAGGGTTAATATAATCACTAAAAAATTAAATACAATTTTAAGCAAAATATGAATTTCTGAAAGCTCTGTTTAATTTTCGTAAAATTTAAATAAAATCCAGAGTTAAACCTGCCGAAGATTGTCTAGCGTAATCGGTATAGGCCGGCCTCGGGAAAATATGATGAAATAGCTGATCGATAGACGATGTTAACCAAGGCTATCAGAAACATTATATCCCCTCAGCTTGACTTATTTTCGATTAAACAAATAATATTCGATGCCTTTCGTTTGCCCCCTCGAACACTTGAGCGATTAAATGTATCTTCATAAGTATTGACATTTAGCTTGTTAATTATTTACCTCCTATTAAGAAATCTTGTAATCATTTACCTTCAATGCTTGCAGATATAAATATTTCTGATATTTTCACGTTTTTAAGATCAACCCTTCCGCGGTTAATTGAGTACCACTTAGCGAGCATTACTTTTTCAAGTGGTTTGAGGGTTTTGTACTGTGAAACACAGTGTTTTAACTTTAAAAGCAAACCACCCCTGCTTAGAGGTCCTTCATTTAAGCGCTTGTACTTATGTCCTTAAAATTTTCAAGAGGTACCGTTCACATTAATTTCATTGTGACAATAAAAATCTTAAGAGCCATTATGTATTAAGTTGTAAATTAGCTGGAAAAAAGCCAGAAATGATTAAAAGATTATAAAGCAAAGCAAAATCAAATCTGGAATGTAAATATTTATTATTATAAAGGGTGATACAAGTAGAGGTACTTTTTTCAATAGCCTTTTTCTGACAGATCACGGAGTCGTGTTAAGCTGTCATGTCATTTTTGTTGAGTATTGTTTGGCACTTCATCAAGGAAAGACAAACAACAAAAACTGAACACAAATTACAAATTGTGCCATTTTATTAAGAAAATTCGCATCTGCAAGGAAAATGTTTCGCGTACTTCTCTCAACTTATGGTCAACATAATCGCATACTGCGCATAGTATTTGGAACTCCATTACCCATCTTGAGACCCAGCATTCGTAATTCGATAATATTCGACCGGATTTATTGAGACAACACTTCGGTCAGCAGTTAATTTCACGTTTAGTACCGGTCGATTGGCCACGAAGATTGTGTGAGATCACACCATTAGACTTTTCTTGTGGGGATATGTAAAGTTTAAAGTTTATGCGCACAAGGAACCACGAAATGGATGGACCTTTATATGGCAAGTATAAATATTTGAAGCTGTATGACTTACATATCTTCGTTTTAAACAGTTTGAATAGCACTGTGTTGTAGAGAGACAAGTCAATTTTATTATCATCAAACTGTTCCCGAATAACTGTACTCATTTGATTCCGCTTACGCCAGAAACTATGCAACATTTAACTTGAATTCATCAACGATCCTCATTTCGATCACCTTCGTTATAATAAAGCGCCTAAAAGCAGACAAACTTTAATATTATTTTAAAGCAGAAAATGCATTTCCGGATACTGATATACAAGTACCAGAAACTAATGTGTGCTCACACACAATTTCTTCGAAAAATTTTAATTTTTAATCAAAATGTATGCTTTTAGCGTACGAATTTATACAAAACTAATTTTTATTTGTTGTTTTAATTTTTATTTATTCATTATTCAGCCGTTGTAAAATTACGAAGTGGCTATATCCACTTGCAAGTCAACAAAAAGTGTTTTTTGTGAATTTCGCTTTGAAAAGAGTCATTTTATTTAACAAATAAAAAAAGTTTTCAAAAATTTTGTATATCCATGTAAGTACTTTATGCCGATTGTTTAGTATATATAGCGGCTATATGTTATAGTGGTCCGATATCGGCCCTTCGGCAGCCACTTAGGAAGAAAAAAACGTGTGGAAAATTTCAGATCGATATCAGAAAAACTGAGGGACTAGTTGGCATACATACATATATATATACTACTGTGGGCAAAAAATAGTAGGACTTTATAAAATAATAATTAACGCTTAGTATACGCTGCTCTTTCTGAGGTACATAAAGTGCATTCGGCGAATTTTACGTTTAGTGCAATTATCCAACAAAGAAGCTCCATTAAATTTTGTGTGCGCATTCAAATTTACCAAAACGATCGGAATGTTGGAAAAGGCCTTCGATGATAATTGTTTGTCGGAAGCAAGTATTTTTGAATGGTAAAAATTATTCAAAGACGGTCGAGAAGGAGTTGAGGACGAACCACGTCCAGGAAGGCCATAAACATCAACTGATAATCAACGCGTCAACAAAATAAAGGAATTGGTGCTTGAGAATCGACGATCAACAGTCAGAGATCTATCTGACAAACGTTGGAATATCGGAGGGGTCAATGAAACTCATTTTGAAAGAGCATGTGAGCCTAAAAACATTGTAAACAGGATTGGGTCCAAAATTACTCATTTTTATCCAAGAGCAGCGTGGCGTTAACGTCTGTGAAATAATGCTTTCCGACAACCAAGATGCTATGAAACGTATTATTACTGGCGATTAGTCTTAGATATATGCTTATGACCTGGAAAGTGACGATCAGTCGGCCGAATATCGTGGCAAAGGTGAGCCGAAGCCGAAAAACATGTCAAAGTGAGGAAAAAAATCAAGCTTATGTTGACAGTTTTCTTCGATTATCGAGCTCTGGTACACTCCCAATTCCTTCCAAAACCAAACAGTCAACAAGGAATACTACTTGGGTGTTATGCGTCATTGCGTGAAGCTATACATAAAAAGAGGCCGGAGGTATGGGCCGACAACTCTTGGTTTTGCACCACAATAATGCAACGTCACATACTGCATTGATTCCTCGTTAGTTTTCCGTGCCGCAACCACTGTATTCGCCTGATTTAGCCGAGTGTGACTTCTGGCTATTGAGTGTGCTAAACGACTGCTCCGGGAAAACCGTTTTGACATTAAACTCGAATCGCTATGCGCATTGAAGGGTATTCCGGAAGTTGACTTTAACAATTGCTTCGATGATTGGGAAAAACGTTGGTCCATACGTATTGGGGTGGAGAGAGATTACTTTGAGAATGACAACATACATAGGTTAAATTAAGAATTTCGAAATTATGAAGAAAGTCTCGTCTCGTCAATATGGGCGATTTCTATTATATCGGTTTTCCTTTGCGCTGGTAACTTATGAGAAGTGATGTGTTTATTTTGCATTTAAGGTGACGATATATACTTATACAGTCGCCGACGTTACTTTTTGCGTGTTATAAAGATCGTAGCAAACTTAGTATCCCCCTCCTCATAGTATAAAAATTCTTACAAACATTCTGAAATCATTTCCCGGATCAAAAAATAAATGTATATTTGATATATATGTATGTACATTTGTATGTAGGCAAAAAAAACCGATATTTTTATTTTCACAAGTGAATACAAACCCTTAATTGAATTGCCAAATATGAAATTTTTTTTCGATTTGCTGACTGTTTGCAATATAATCAAACACTCAAAACCAGCATAATTGACTCACACATAATAGCAAATAACAAACTAATTAAAATTTTAATTAATTTCTGGCAAATAAACACAGGTGAAATATTGCAAAATCTCTAATAAAGCTTTTCGGATAGCAATAAACATATTTTCATACGCAACAGGCAGTCAAAATATTTATTGTAACAACAAAGATTGTTAAAATAGTCAAAATAATGATTTAAACGAACGAAAATAGCACTCTGGCCTTTAAAATATATTTTGAAGAGTGTCCTTGTATGCATATCAGTGCTAAAATGTATGTGTAGCAACCCAACTACATATATCGCCACACGAGCCAAAATCAATAACGCACAGCCAATAACCGAGCAACAACAGAAGCAGCGACAAGGCCAACTATTGCAGCTGCTGCCACCGATGCCATTGCAGTAAACAACTTTTGGCAGCGATAAAAGGATAACAGTATAAATCTACGGCAGCAATGTATCATACCACGGTGGGAAAAGTGTAGCGGTATTCTGCGTAAAAACAACGGCTTCAAAGCACCCACCAATGGCCACTTGCAGCCGCACGGAACGCCATAATGTAGCTATGATACAATTATGTGCTGGTCACAGGCCATGCGACGCCAAATAAGCATTAATTATGGTAATAAATTTAATAAATATAATAAATTGTGAGGTTATGTAACGCCAACGCGCTGTGCAGCGCACACCGTAGTCAAAATAACAGTTTCGAGCACCAAAAATGGTTGCAGGCACGGCAAACGACAGGCAAACACAAACGGATGTACGACGTAGTATGTCAGTGTGGGTGTGTATGTATGAGCCTTTATATTTACATGCAAGCATATATGTGTGTGTGTGTTTCTTGTTCGGCATATCCTTTCAGCGCGTTGGTGGTCAGCGAGCGGTCACGCTTGATAACCGCAACCGCAGTTGCAGTTGCAAAAGTTGGCTCGCGCACTCTACTCTCCGCCACCTCGCTCTCCGCCCTTTGACCGCCGGTCTGCGCAATCAAAATTTATTGCTTTGTGAATTGGCCTATGATCGTCAACAATAAAAGCGTTTTGGCAGCGCTGTTTTCGTTTGCGATATTCCCGCTCTAAATGGCCTGAGCAATTGCCACTTTATTGGCAGTGAATTAACGGTCAAATGAAGCGTTGCATGCCACATTTAAATGTGCGGAAATGGTCGACAAACTGGCGGCGCGCTGTAAAGTAAATAAAGCATGCGAGTTGCACAATTTTGACAGTGCTTTAATTAACAGCTATACAGAAACAACAACAATAAAGTAAAACGGAGATATTGGCTGATAGTATTGATTATGGCCAATGTGGCATGCAGCAAAGTGAGATTGTCAATTTGCGGCATATTTGTTGTGATTGTTGTTGCTGTTAACTTATTTATTGTTGTTATTGTTATGTTGTCTCTTCTGTTTGTCGTTGCAATTGTTGTTGCTGTTATCTTATTTATTGTTGCTATTGTTGTTGCATTGTGATTTAACCGCAACATGAACTGTTTCTCATTCGGCCGTTTATTTTAATTAAATTATTTAATTGAAACGTTGCTGCTCGTTGGCTTCATACCGTTATCGTTGCACTCATTTCAGTGTTTATTTATTGGCCGTCTTCTTCATTTATTTCAGTTATCTATAGTCAGTTAACGTACTCACATCTACCCTGCAGGAAATTTATGAGAACGAGAAAAGTTTCAAATTAATCTTTTTTGGTTAGAAATTATCTTAAAAATGCGTAGATCGGTCATTGAACAAGTTACCTCAAAGTAACGGTATTGCTCAAAATTATTTAGAAAGCAATAACTCAAAAATTGAGAGAAATTTAGTGTTTCAGAAGTACACATAACTTTTCCCAAATAGCGGCTACTGTCGTGGCTTAATCCATTCTTATGTAAACTATGACAACTCTTGATCCCCTCCACCAATCTTAACAAAATTTGGTACTTAGAAAGCAAAAACTTCGAAAATGAGAAAAATATGGTGTTTCAGAACCTTACATAACTTTTTTTAAATGCCGTGGCACAACCCATTCTTATGTAAACCATTACAACTCTTGATCCCTCAACCAATCTTCACAAAGTTTGATACTTAGAAAGCAATTACTCAAAAATTGAGAGAAATATAGTGTTTCAGAAGTACCCATTCTTAAGTAAACTATCACAACTCTTGATCCCCTTGACCGATCTTAACAACATTTGGTACATATATGGCTCTCACATGACATTATCAAGAAAGGCACACAGGCAAACTCGGACCCTCATAGTTTCTATTAGCTAAAACAACGCTTTTTACATTATCTCAGTAGAACTCAATCACTAAAAAACATATCCAAAAACAAAAAGATTTAAATGCACATTGGCTCCGAAAATGAACAGTATTGAAACCTAAAATTTGTGAAGCGGCTTACGATTAAACATATTTCCGACATATTGAAGATTTTTCTCATAGTGTTATTTGTTTAACTGCGAATATATCAATGAATATAGGATATATACATATGTAAATGAGACTACGAACCCGATTCTACTTCTTCACCTATGATTACTAAAATTATCACTAAAGTTGATGCCTTTAGATAGTGGAAAAATTTACTAGCTCCTAAGTGCTTAATTTCGAAATGGAATCCTAACTTTCTTAGCGAATTCAATCCACCATTATAGATAATTATATATGATTATAATTATTTCTCGGAAATTTAAAGTTTATCATAAAAGCTTAAACTAAAATTAACGACAGTTTAATGTAATCCACTGAAAAATATATATATAACGGTAGTTTTTTCCCACAATGGTTCAAAAAAATTAACAAAAATAACTGTTTTCAAATCACTGAAAATTTCGACAAATAAAATTTCCTACAGGATACTTCCATACGACACAGACTACCAATAAACAATTATTGTCGCAATAAATGGCGTTTATTTTCCTGCTGAATATTGAAGAATATTGGCAAGACATGCTCGGGCAATACAGCCACACAATAAAACACCCTCCCTCTCAACCTTACGGACAACAAAGCAATTAAATCGGCAATGAATATATACTTTATCGTATTTCCTGCAAGTGACCGCATCTTTTCAGCAGCTGTGTTTGTGACAATTAAAGGAAAACACCAATAAAAGTATATTGGCCAGTATTCGCTGAGTGTGTCAATATGTCACAGCCATTTATGAACGAAAAAAGTGCAGTTTCTGCACAAAATAAGTCAATAAAGCGCTTTGTTAGAATTCATAACAATTTCTATTGAATGGTTTTTAATACAGGCGAATTGCAAATAAATTATTTAATGACACAATAAACGTTTATTTTCTGCTAATTCCGAAAATGAAAGTCGGCAGTATTTGTATTCTTGCAACATATAGCTACGAAGTGTAATCGTTTCATTCACCTAATGGTTGCACGTCTCTCTTAAAAGTAATAGAGCCAGATATAGGGTTATATATGTATAATATATAAATTATCAAGATGTCTAGACGAGATGAAATCCGGGTGACTGTCTATGCGTCCGTAAAATATCTTAATGAAACTTGCTTGAGACCTTTGCACACAAGAAGGGTCGGTATTGTAGATTGACGTTATAAAATGTAAGCAAAGGGGTAATTGACTTTGGCAGAAAGTAAATAAGAAATACAAAGGGGCCATTGACCCCATAAAATGTAAATAAAAGGGCCATCGACCATAAATGTAAACAAAGGTTGTGAACTTGGCTAAATGGAAACAAAGAGGTCATTGATCCCATAAAACAAAACCCGGTTTCTTCTTCTTCGTCTTTAATAGCCTCCTTGTCTTTCCAACAGAGTCTTCCCTCAAATTCTAATCGTCGGATATGCTTTCGTCCGACCATATTCTACAAAGAACCTGATGCATGCTCCTTATCAGTTCTTCGGCGCCGTGTTTGAATAGCTCGGCCGACAATCCATCGACCCCAGTCGCTTTGTTACTCTTCAGACGGAAAGTTGCTATTCGAATTTTTTCATGGTCGGGCAATGGAACGTCTTCTCTATCGTCATCGATTGGGGAATCGAGTTCATCATCTTCTGGTGTTATGCTTTCACTGCCATTCAGCAGGCTGGAGAAGTGCTTCTAATAATTTTAATATAATCTGGGCATCGGTCACTAAATCTCTTCTAGGAGTTCTTCAAGAGTATACTCTGTAGAATTTTCGAGCATTACCCCTGTCGGTCTGCTTATCAAGCTCTTCGTACTCACACATTTGGGCCCCCCTTCTTTTTTGTCTGCAAATGCGTCTGTGTCTCGCTTCTTACTGTTGTAAGTACAGCTTTTCGACGTCGAACCTTCCTTATGTTTGTTGACGCTGAAACACTGAAAACGTGTCTTCCGTCTTTCACAACATGATCGATCTGGTCGGTGGCTTTTCGATCCGGAGACAGCCAGGTAGTTTGATAAATTTTGCTATGCTGGAATCTATTACTACAGACAACCATATTTCGAGCAACGGAGAAGTCGATCAACCTTAACTCATTTGGGGATCTTTCATCATTTCATTCTTTTCCGTCGCCAAGCACGATTTTGACATCGTGGCTTTGATACGGGTTGTGGCTAGATATTCATCCACTGGGCTGAATCAGGACTAGGCGACGGAGTCTCTCTCCCACCGCGAATCCCACACCGAATTTGCGCCCCTTTATATGGCCACTTTAGTAAATGCCCCAAGGACCTACTCGCCTCAGTCCTCATACCGTCCATCGCATTACTTGGAGGGCTTAGAAAATCATAATACAATGCGGTCTTCTCGTCACATCTTACAAGGGCCTTTACTTTGGTGCCATGGATATTCGGCTTTGTCCTTAATTCGGCTGGCTGGTTGGATTATGCAAATGATTTCCTTATACAAGAACGACAGTTTATATAGCGTCTAGCAAGCATTTTTGAAATGAAAAATTTTCTTTCATAATCTTAAAGACCAGACAGCTCCATTATTTGTGTTTTTTTTTCAATTTTTTTTTTTTTTTTCATTCTTTACCTACCTCGGGTCTGTCTATCCATCTAGATCGCGTCTTCTCCTCGCTTTAGTGGTAAAGACTGTGGCCTCTACTCTACTGCACTCTTGCCCATTCTCTCTTATTGTCATCTTAGTCACTGAGCTCATGGCACCATGAGCAAGTCGTCATTATCTTTTACTGACCCAAAACTTTTTCTTTTGATCTTTCTCGTGAAATTTTTAGTTTGATTTTGTCCTCTTCGACTGGCGTCTATGATTCTGCTTTATATCATAGTTCTGGTCGAATGGTGGCTATATATATAATTTACATTGAAAACTCAACCGTTTCATGTCCGACTCATACCGATGATCTCCTACAACAATTGTGCAAAATTCTTATGAATCTGTAATGACTTTCTCCTCGAACACAATCGATCAAATTCAATTGACTGCGATACAAACTATAACTGCTGGTCTATTAAATGCTATTTTACTAGCACTTACACCACAACACGTTGCGTGCAGCACATTAACCTTGATGTGAACATTTGCGGTGGCAGCCAAGCCAATCGATAACTCAAGTTGCAATTCTCCTCTCTGCTAATGTAATGCGCCCGTTCAAAGGCACTCAGATGTATCCTTCGTAACAACTCAATAAGCAACTTAAATGGGGCCTGAGCAGTTAAAGGCGGGTGAGTGGTGAATAAAAGCCAAAGCCCGTAAGTCACTGCAATCTTGCAACAAATTTGAAACGGCGATGCGGTGAAAGTCATAATTTCCCAGCCACTCACACACACACGCACATGCGGCTGGCAGATTTAATTACAAACAAATGAACTGCTGTGCGTCCATGTTTGTGTGTGGGTGAGTGATTAGTCGACTTGTGTAGCTGCTGCTAATGTATGCCAACTTGTTGAACTTGAATGTGCGCTCATCAAGCGCAAAAGAAAATAAGCAACAGCAGCAACAACAACACGAGCAAAAAATCGAGAAAAAGCTGCAAGTAAAATCTACGTCAGCAATTCTGAGGCTGCCAGTCAGTCAGACGTTTTGCTGCAGCACTAATTAGAGCATGATCATAAAAAATGAAAGAAAAAATGCAAATAAAATTAAAAAACAAAGTGCCATACTCGTCCTTGTGGGCCAGCATACTCATTCGGCACCCACACTGTCACAAGTAATTTGCATATGTGTGTGTGTGTGTTAGTGTGTGAAAATCCTCAAGCAAGAGTACAGTTTTATTTGAGCGTGCATGCAAGTGAAAGTGCTCTGCTTCATCATCAAATGTGTATGTTTGTGTGTGTGTGTCTGTATATATGGCATTAAGCGCTTAAAGCATATGTGTGTGAGCGTGTGACCGTAACAGCTGAGCGGCCAGCATGAGCTCGAGCAGCGAGCAGCTTGCTTTTGAAATGAAAGCAATTGAAATGCGAGAAATACAGTTGCCATTTGCATAGGCACAGCCTGGCTTATATGTATGTGTGTGCACATAAAAGCATAGGCGTGTGTGTGGAATAGTGTGGCAAGTATAAAAGGCACTTCATTAATACGACTGAATAACTAAAGCAAATAAGAGCTTCATCACTTTTTTTGCGAACCGTTATTTGCTGAATAGTGAAAGGACACTTTTGTAAATACGAGCACTAATGCCTTGCCACACAATTTAATAACGTTTGCTTTACAAGTGCATGCGCTTGGGTGGCTTAACTATGTGGCATGCAAAGAGGCATATGGTGGTTCTAAAGCATTTTTGTTGTTTCTAAGTATATAAAAATGTTAATAAAATGACGTTAGTTGTGACCTATCACTTGACCTGATTCTATGGCAATAATTCTTACTAAAAATAAAATAAATATTACTGCTACCAGAAAAGAATCTCCGCTAAAGCGCAATTATTCTATTGCAAAATCATCAGCTACTAATTCAGCTTCATGAAATAAGTGCTTTCTTAGATAATTCTGTAAAAATAGATCGACTGAGTCAAATTATATATAATTTTTAAATCTAAAGTATACTCTTTTGTAGAAAACCGCCACATAAGTAAATGCTAGGTGGGATATAGGGTGTGATATTGACCCAAAGCTAAAAGTTTTAATCTTGAAAAAACAACCAGAGCTCACGCTGCTGCAGGATTCTTCGTGTCCAGAGATCGAAATTACCGACTTCAACCGATTTTTGATGGGATTTGTCGATGGCTGAAGATTGTTGATTCAAACCCAGAAGTTTTTGGTATCAAATATATCCAGTATGATCGGTATCAGCTTAGATACCTAACCTAAGAAAACCACTCCATAATTGTACATATCACTGTAGGAAAAAAATAGTGAGACTTTATAATTTAAATATCTCGCAAAATCTATGCCAAACACCAAACTAAAATAATCATTAGTGTTTGGTATACTCTTGTCTTTCTGAAGTATAAAAAGTGCACTCGGCGACTTTTACGTTGAATGCAATTATTCAAGAAAGAAGTTCCACTAAATTTTGTGTGCGGAATCAAATTTCTGGTGCTAAAACGTTCGGAATTAAAAAAAAACGCTTCGGTGATAATTGTTTGTCGCAAGCAAGTCTTTTTGATTGGTGCAAATTATTCAAAGACGGTGAAGAATGGTGAAAACCATTTTGAAAATCATTTGAGCCTAAGAAAAGTGAAAGCAGGATTGGTTCCAAAGTTTTTTTCGAAAAACAACTTAACGTTAACGTCTGTGAAACAATGCTTTACGACTATTAGGATGTCACAAAACGTATTATCACTGGCGCGCCATGGCGATGAGTCAGATCCAAGACTTACGACCCCGGAAAAGGCGATCAATCGACCATGCAAAGTCGAAGCCGATAAAACCACGTCAAAGCACATCAAAAATCAAGGTTGTGTTGACAGTTTTCTTAGATTATTGAGGTGTCGTGCCCTCAGAATTCCTTCCGACCAGCCAAACTATCAACAAAGAATACTATTTGAGTGTAAATCGTCGTTTGCGCGAAGCTATTCGTAAAAAGAGACCCGAATTATTAACCGACATCGCTTGGTTTTTGCACCACGAAAATGCATCGTCGCATACTGCATTGATTCTTCGTGAGTTTCTCATCAAACTTTCAACCAATATCGTGCCGCAACCAGCGTATTTGCCTGATTTAGCTCCGTGTGACTTCTGGTTATTCAGCAAATTCAAACGACTGATTCGGTGAAAGCGTTTTGAGCAATTAAACGTTCATCGCTACTGTTGTTAGATGTTTCAAGGATTGGAAAAAGGTTTGGCACAAGTGTATTGGGAACAAGAGAGATTACTTTGAGGGAGACGACATAGATTTTGAAGAATAAATTAAAAATTTAAAAATTATGAACAAAGTCTTCCTATTTTTAGCTCATAGTAGAATTTTCTGTTGAAATGCATATTTGTCTTTTTCATAAAGAATATGCGAGACTTAGTTTCAAATACTTCATGGTTTTCTGAAGATTTATAAAGAAAATGATTACATATGGTAGATATTCTTATGCCATAATCTTCATCCATAGATAAGAATAAGCAGGCATTCGCCTGCTTAATATCGATTGATTATAATATAAATAAATAATAGAATGTCATAGCGACAGAGAATATTGAAAAAGGCATTACAAACAGTTAAATTAGATAAAGTAAAGTTTTCTTATCTCTTCGGCACATCAAATTTTGAAAAAATAAGAACAATCGAACCAAATGGCATCCAAATATAAAACTTAGAATAATAATATCATCTGATGTAAATGAACCCGGTTGGGAATCGCAGAAAATGTGGCCAAGGGGTTATGGGGGTCTACTTTGCCACGAACAAAGTATTTTAATGACACAAAGCATTCAGTGAAGGTCGTGAAGTCTTCTATGCAAGTCGTTCATCCATCTCAGTTAATGACGATAACATCGAAAACGTTAGAGAAACAGTGCATCAAAATCGTCGTGTTGGCATCTGCGGTATAGCAAACGATCTCAACCTCTCTTATGGATTGACCCAACATATTTTGTCACATTTTGGTTAATGTTGTGGATATGAAGCGTGTCAATGCTGGACAAGCATCAAAATACCTAATTCTTTTGCAAAAATGAGACTTGGGTTTATGAATGTGACGTCGAAGCTATCTTCTTTTTCTTTACTGGCGTAGACACCGCTTACGCGTTTATAGGCGAGTTAACAAAAGCGCGCCAGTCGTTTCTTCTTTTCGTAATGTGGCGCCTATTCAACATCAATCAAAAAAACTGAAGGGAAACCGAATAAACCAAAATTCGCTGAAAGCACGGAAGGTCATCCCAGCCGAGACTCATGGAAAATTGGATTAAGACGACGATAGTAAAGATTTTTCTAAAAATACGCAAAAAATTTGGTAAATTCGGGTCAAATTTGATCAGGTGCTAAGTAACTCGTTAAAACCGTAATATTTAATAAAAAAATGCATTATTTGATTTATAAGCATCCAGTACTTAATTAAAATATGTCAACTAAACCGAAAAACGACAAATATTTATTGAAATGCTAATTTTAAACGAATTAATAAAAATAAATATATTAACTGAGTAAATGACAAAGGTGCAGTTAAAGTTGTTAATAAAAATTATTTCATAAACATTTCTATAACAAAATTTGCAAAAGAAAAGTGGATTCTTAAAAATAATTCCAATTCACTTGAAACACCCTGTACATCGGACTTTTCACATATGTTTTATTTGCAGAAGTTAGAAAAGAAATACACAACATATGTAAACTTAAATATCCAAATATATATATATATATATATGTATGTAGTGTTACTTTCTACTAACAACCACACACACACACACAAAAACTTTTCTTAATCATTCGTAACTTTCTCTTCTAATCTAACTACTGAATGGAGACAGTCAGTGCGTATACGTAACATATTGCAAATCTCTTTGTCGCCACTGCTACTAAGCAAGTTCGTATTTCTTCGTTGTTGTAGCCGTTGTTTTTCTTTTTTTTTTTGTTGTAGCTGTAGTTGTTGTTGTTTATGTGTAAAGTTAGTGAGTTGTTAGCCTCATTTCGCTATTGAAATCAGCGCATTTAACTTGGTAAATAGGAACTTTGCTGCGAAAAAGAGCAATAAACGAATGCAAAAGAGAGAAGTTAAATAGCAGTGGGTAAAAAACGAGCTGAAAAAGTAAATCAAGCGTAGAAGATAGAAATGAAGTAGCATAGAAACAGAATGTTTACATAATTTTCCGCAACAAGATGAATAGCAAAGTAGAAAAAGTAAGTAAAGTGGCAGCGGACAATTTCCAAGTAGGGTGGGGAAAAAGCTGTGTATATGTGTATGTATGCGTGTGTGTGACAAGCAAATAAAAACTCGAAACTTTTGCTTAGCAAAATAAGCATGAGAATAACGATTGTTGGCGACAAACTTTTCAATTTATTCAATAAAGCATTGCGTATACGCTGTTTATCGCCATTTCTTTGCGCGCTGGACAACAACAACAACAACAGCAATCGCCACGGTCCACTTACATAACTGCAAACTAGAAACCCTCGGGTCCTTGCTTGCGTGTCATTTGAAGAAATAGTAATACAAATAAAAGTAGAAGAAAAATCTTGAAAAATAAAAAGTTTTCCTTCGTCTATTTGCATTGGTGTGAGTTTATGAATAGGGGCAAGTTTTAATAGCGGCGAAATGTGGAGAATCTTCCACTGCTCAGCTGTTTGCAATGGCACTGTGACCAACTGCTGGACGCACCCACACACTAACGCAAATACATATATATGCATGTATGTGTGTGAGGATAAACTCAGTTAGGCCAGTGGCAAGTTTCATCCTATTCACTTAACTTTTTCAACGCAGTAGGCTATGTAAATTATCAAATGGGCCACTTGAGCGCTGCTCTGGGAGTCATATTACGCAATGTTGTCGCATTGTTATAAATTTTTTATTTGCAAATATTTTTTAGAAAGTTTTAACATGGTTTTGTTGTTGGATGGTCATTTTAAATGCACTTCAATTCGTGTGGACAAATTTTCGAAATAAATTTTAATGCAGCGATTTTGTTTATTTTATAGCTTTTTGACTTTTTTTTCATCAATTTCCTTTGTTAATATTCTTAATACTTTTGTATCTTACATATATTTATATACAAATTTAAGTGCTCCGGTTTATTGTTCTGCCATTTTTATTTTCTTTGCTAGTTGAATGACAGTCTTATGAGTTGTTACTTGAGATTTGAAATGAGTTTATGAAAATTTAAGATAATAAAAAAGGAATGGATTGAATTTAATTAAAGCGTATAAAATAAAAATACAGCAAAAAAGTCAAATCAGCGATGGAATTCAAGCGTAATAGTGTGAATGCTTTATATTTAGCTGAAAGAACACAGCCAGCAATTGTTCGTGAGCTCAAACACCTTAATGTGAATAAAGTTTTTGTTTATCGCATCATCACTCGTCACATTGATACTGGTTGCATCGCAAAACGCCATGGAGGTGGTCATCAGAAGACTGTAACGTCACGTGAGATGGTTCGGAAAGTGAAGAAGCGATCAAATGGCTAAAGAACTGAAAATATCCGACCGCAGCATCCGACGCATATTGAAAAATGAGCTCAAGGTCAAGCCTTATAAGTTCCAAAAGGCCCACGATCTCACAGCGAAGCAGCAACAAGTAAGACTTGAGAGAGCGGTCAAATTCCGAACATTGTGTTTTCTGACGAAAAACTTTTTCCAATTGAGCAATTCGTAAACTCTCAAAACGATAGGCTTTACTTGACCGACCGTTCATACGAGAATATAAGTCATCGGTTGGCCACCAGGAGGCAGCACCTGCCACAAATAATGGTTTGGGCCGCTGTCACCGCAGATGGGCACTCTCCAATTGTTTTCATCGAGCCTGGCGTCAAAGTAAATGCGACATATTATCGGGAAAGTGTTCTGGAGGCTGCTTTGAAGCCGTGGGCAAAGAAACATTTCGGTCGCAAACCATGGACGTTTCAACAAGACTCAGCACCGTCTCACAAAGCGCGAGTGAACCAAGAATAGCTGAAAAACAACGTTCCGAACTTCATTACGACCACACAATGGCTCTCGAATTCACCAGATGCGAATCCAATGGATTATTCACACTCGGCCATTTTGGAGAGCAAGGTCCGAAGTAAAAAATACACCAGTCTCGAGATGCTGAAGAAAGCCATTGTCCGTGAGTGGGCCAAAATACCGGCAAGTCACATTCGGGCAGCTTGCGATTCGTGTTTTGACCGTCGCAAGGCCATAGTAAAGGCAAAAGGTAACTCAGGTTACTCATTTATATGAATGTGGTATGATAAGCTGTCAAGAAGCCCAGTTCTTGTAAGGAAAATTGGCCCGAATAATTGTTGACGACAAAAAAAACTTAAAAAAAATGCTCCGATCGAACCATTCTAGCGTGTAACTGCCATTCAAACTAATCGATCAGAATAAACATAAAGAACTTCATAAAATATGTTTTCCTTATTAATTCGACCGGAAGGTCGTTTTTATAACACAACATGGCTAGAAAAAAACTAGAAAAAGCTGAAAATTTCGTAGGCTAACTTAGAATTTTTTATTGTTTTCATAAAATTTCATTTTATTAGTCAATATAAAGAGTGATTCATTTCGAGGTTCCCACACAGAAACTTCACATTTAATAGAAAATCAAAAGAACTTTATCCAATTTTCGGTGACTTGTTCGCGCATTTCGACTGGTAACTGGGGAATAACACGTGTGATGTTTTGCTCCAAGTCTTCCATCGAAGCGAGATTGTCCGCATATGGCGATACAACGAATATAGCGGACATAAAGTTCTTCAATACAATTTTTAAAAAACAATTTGTTTTTAGCCCAAAAATCCACTCGGCTGACTGTCGATTGGACTCCGGTGTGAAATGCTGGAGCACTGTTTCATCCTATCGATTAAAAAATTCGCTTTTGTTTCTATGGAACAGCTTCAAGCACTCCACAGAATCATCAAATCATTGTTGTTTTGTTGGATTGTGAGCTTGCGCGGCATCCACTTTTCAACAGAGGTTTCGTATATCCAAATATTAATACACATTATGTCCAACATGTTGCGATGATATCCTCAGAGTCTCAATTTTCTCGAACAACTTCACTTTACGGGAAACCAAAATTATTTTGGTGACTTTTTTAATGTTTTCGTCGGTAACAGCCTCTTGAGGGCATCCACTATTTGTATGATCCTCCGTGCTCATATCGCCGCTTTGAAACTTAGCACATATAGTTTCATAAGAGCGTGCGTCAATCCTCGCCTTGCCCTCGTTACTGAGACAGTTTTGAGATCATTAAAGGCCTTTACCTTCTCGTATAGCAGATCTAAGTGGAAACCATATTTGCATGCACAAAAATAAAAACACAAATGTTGACGTAAAAGATCTATCCTGGGGGGAGTGCTACTCCTGTTGCGATTAAACCGTCGGTTGCGAAATGCAGTAATAAGGCCTATACGCCAGTAGGAAGTTCTATATCAGGCCATTCTACGAGCACTAAGATGCGGAAGACCGTTTTAAAGCCGCCGGAAAATTACGTTGGTAGGGAACGTGGGGTGGTTAGGTATCTAATCCAAGATTGATCGCAAGAGATATAGTGATCTCTTTGCGCTCAGTAAAGCTAACCTCTCGCTAGTTGTGGGGCTCTTAACAGGCCACTGCCCTATTGGCGTCTATGCTATAAGGCTGGGAATTTTGACAGACGCCATCTTCAGAAGCTGTAGAGAAGAACACGAGGTGGAAACAACTCAACACTTCATTTTTGACTGTTCCGCGTTTGGGAAGTCAAGACTTCAGCACTTGGCAGCGCACGCATTCCGAAATCCCACCGAACTGGAGGTAATGGAAATTAAACTCAGAAACTCAGCGTTCTCAGGAGTTCTTTTTTTCTATGGCTTCATGAGTCTACATCTTCTTTAATGGCGTAGACACCGCTTACACAGTTACAGCCGAGTTTACAACAGCGCGCCAGTCGTTATTCCTCTTCGCAGTTTGACGCCAATTGGAGATTCCAAGTGTAGCCAAGTCCTTCGCCACGTGGTCTTTTCATCCTTATTTCGCTGAACTATGTCAATGTACATTGTCGTATACCTTGTACAGCTTATCGTTCCATCGACTGCGGTATCCGCAGAATATTTCTATCGAAAACTAGTAGCGCCAACTAATCAGGTCATCGTCCATGCTTCTGCATCTAAAAGCAGGACAGGGATGATGAGTGATTTGTAGAGTTTGGTCTTTGTTCATCGAGAGAGAACTTTACTTCTCAATTGCCTACTTAGTCCGAACTAGCACCTGTTGGCAAGAGTTATTCTGCTTTGGATTTCGAGCCTAATCGCGAGTGCGACGACTGTTTGTTTGAAGATAGGAGATATTTCGTCTTGCCCTCGTTCACCACCAAACCCATTTGCTTGACAGCCTTATCCAATCTTTAGAAAGCAGAACTAACGGCGCGATTGTTAAGGCCAAAGATATCAATATCAACGGCGTACGCCAGCAACTGTACACTCTATTTAGTTCTGCAGCTCGATTTAATAATAATCATAAATCTACAAAACTTTAATAAACAAGCTGAGAAGTGCAAGTTAATATTAATAACTGAATGAAATTTAAAACCTGCGCCCGAAACTATATAAAGAACAGTGATTATGATAGGATGTACTTATGAACTATAGAACTAGCTACGGAAATTGGCACTTTTCTTAATTTATTCACAAATCACCTCCAAGGTCAACACAAACTCTATCTTGACAGTATTACAAATTCCCTCATAAATATTTATGTATGAGTATCAACTCCCTCACAAACTAAAGGCTCACATTTAATGATCTAGTAACCGGCGGGCCTTTCTGCTACAAAATAAATTAAATGGAATATTGTGGTAAGTTTATGCTAAAGTGCTGAGCTATGAAAAGAAGCTGCATGCACCTCACATAGGTTATGTAACGCCGCAAGTGGGCAACGCCCTTTCAAAAGCGCTCATTAGCTGCTATCGGTCGTTAAAACTAATTGCGGTCGCGATAAGCTCACTTGTGTATACTTTTCATATATTTATGTGTGGCGTTATGTGGCAACTCCCACTATAGTGGCATGCCACATACATGTATTATATTTCGTTCAACTTGAGTATGTAAACACACTTAAACCCTCTTTTGCGACGGATAATGACACAGATAAGCGGGAGCGTATAGAAATTGGAACAAAGGGTTGCCACTGAAATGAAAAACTTTACTTACAGCTAGTGCACGAGATTGGCAAACATTTTGTTGATATATCGCACAAAGCGCTCAGTGGCCGCTTCAAAGATCACACATGCCCTTTGGTGTAAATTCAGGCTTATTCATTAATTTTGTGTGGCTGTGCTGTCTTCCATTTTCAGCAAAGCGTCTTCAAGTTGCTGGAATCGAGAAATAAGCGTGTAATGCGAGCCTAAACTTGTGTAAAATACAGAAAATTTACAACGCCTCAAATGTATGTGTGTTGGTGCACTTGTAGTTACATGTGTGTGTGTGTGTGGAGTCTTGCTTGAGCATTATGAAATTTAGGTTAAGATGTTATCGTTTATTTAACAAGCACACGCTTCATCCGCTCCTACATATTTTAGTCGCCCGCAAGGCTTAAGCACTGCACCGACTGCTTTTGAGTATCCTTTCAGTTAGTTTCATACATACACTTGTGTCTATGTATGTGTGTGTGTGTGCCTTAAGCCCTTACTGGCTGCCAGTCTTACTACACTTGAGCCACTTTTCCGTTTTTGTGCTGTAAATCTTCTGCTTTTGCCTTTTGCTGCGCGTCCACGGCGTTGAAAAGTCCTGAGGCGGCTGCTGCTTCTTCTTCTTCTCTAAATGCTCTGCCTGCGCTTCGGCCACACTTTGCCGTTGTAAATCATTTTCAGAGTCCTTGCACTCATTTTACTGCCTGCAGGCGGCTTCGCTTCAGCGTTGCTGTTTACTTTGTGCTCTTTGCTGTTGTTGCTGTTGTTGTTGTGCTGATTTTTCACAAAGATCGAAGCAATAAAAGTAATTAAGATAACGAGTTTGTAAGGCTTCCGTTTGCCTCGCATATATCATGGCAGCTCGTCTTGTGACTCCATTGTTCATCTTAATTTGTCTTGCGGCAGCCTTGCGGACACACACACATGCAAGTACATGTATATACTTGTATATATATAGTATATCTGAATCTTCATATTTCAAGAGCAGATATTTGTAGTAATATTTTGGGTTCACACCAGTATTTGCGCAAGCACTTCAAGTGCACGAACACACACACACAAATGCCTTTACATATACATGAAGAAAACGTACATGTGTGTGTGCTTTTGGCTGTGTGTTTAGGCTGTTGCTCACCATTAGCTGTGAAAATCCTTGCAGCTTCAGCACCATCAGCGCTTCTAATGGTTTAACACTCACACACACCGCATGTATGCTTATACACACTCACGCATACGCGCACATTCGTGCACCCACACATGCATACTTGCATTGCTGCTTGATTTATCTGGCTTCCACAGCAAGTTTGCTTCGAGCTGCCGTTAATCTCATTTCGCCACAAATTACCGCACTTCTGCCCCGACACGTACACGCACACACACATACAAATACTTATACAAACACAAACACATATGCATATAAAAGCCCACACACATATGTATATGGCACACGCACACTAAATGCCTCTACCACTTTGCGCTTCAATTAATCCTTTGTTGTTGGCATTGGCTCACTCAACTCACCAGCGTGTTTAACGATATTATCACCATGTTGTTGTTGTTTTTGTTGTTATTGTAAAACATTCGATTTTGTGTGGTTGTTGAAGCTTTGTACGTCTGCAGCTTTTGAAATTTATATTTATAATAATTCAGTTTCGTCTGGAGAACAACAAAAACAACAACATGTGGCATTTGATACCTTTGGCGTGCAATTAACGTGACTTGCGCTACAAGGCGCTTTCGTGAGTGTATGCGTGTGTGTGTGTGAATTTGAAAGTCTATAGTTCTCCTTTCTGCTTTGGAAAGCTCTAATGCTGCCTTCGATCATTTAATTAGTGGAATTAAGGTTTCGTAAGGCTATTGGCTCTCCAACTAGCAATGGCTGCCGCATTGCCAAGCTCTGGAGTAGCGCAGTTAGATTAGGCATGGGATTATACTACATTCACTTACGTATTATATACACAATATGTATGTACTGAGTGCAAATATTAGATCAATAACATTTATCTTCATTTCTTCGAACGTGGGATCTAAAGCTGTTCACTGTAAAGGAAGTTTATAGTTTATAACGTAGAAGATTGAAAAGATACCAGCCGTTGGAATTTGGATCAACTTTACTTTAATTGATAGTTGGTGACTCTATTTGTAAAAAAAATTACACTAAAAAAAATATAGAAAAATTATCAGTTGACGCTATTACTATTATAGTTATATCTTATTCCTTCCTTTGTTCGATAAAAGCATTTTGGTTCCTGAATAACCACTTAGAGTCCTATATACATACATAAATATTGGGACCCAATTGAGGTTACAAAACACCGTATTGCTTAAAATTATAAAATCCTTACAGATTTAAGTCCGCAATATTTGGCATACAAATGCTTGCCATTTCATTGTCTGTGATATCGTAAAAATCAAATGACAATTTCTGTTAAATGTGCGTGCAAATTGCTACGTTTCTACATCACTAAGAAGCACATTTCACGGCTTATAAAGTGACGTAATACGAAAACGAAGAAATGCTTTTGAGACATTGCATGTACATTGCTCATGTATATGTAAATACTTATATACATTTATAATCCCGACGTAAGATAACTTACTAGTATATAGTAAATGCTAGTATCTATAGCATGTAAGCTTCATAAAGCTGAAGTCAGATATTTATACCCTGAACAGGGTATATTAAGTTTGTCACGAAGTTTGTAACACCCACAAGGAAGCGTCGGAGAGCCTATAAAGTATACAAGTATATATAAATGATCAGTATGATGAGCTGAGTCAATTTAGCCATGTCCGTCCGTCCGTCTGTCTGTATATATACGAACTAGTCCTTCAGTTTTTAAGAGATCGTTTTGAAATTTTGTAAACATCATTTTCTCTTCAAGAAGCTGCTAATTTGTCTTAACTGCCGATATCGGACCACTATAACATATGGCTGCTATACAAACTGAACGGTCGGAATCAAGTGTTTATATGGCAAACTTATTTATTTGACGAGTTATCTTCACGAAATTTGGCATGGATTATTACCTAAGACACCGGTACAATCTCCGAAGAAATTGTTAACATTTTTTCTTGTTAGTATATTACATTTGTTGAGGAGCATTTTACATTCTAGCCTAACTGAACAAGGGCGAATGAGACAAAATGAGTCGGCGGTTATTGGGCTGATCTTAGAGAGTGACCAATCGAACAAATAAACAATTGACAGACTGGCATAGACAAATAACTAGAGTATTCTATTCGCATAATTAACAAGAAAGAGAAAACTTATCACAAAAATATATATATGATCAATCAGAAAGTAGGAAATGCCGAAAATATACGGCGTACTGAATGTTAAATTTTGAAATGAATTTTTTTAATTTAAATTATAGGTCAATATAATGAAAAGTAATAAATATTAAAAAAATACAGTATGCTTAGGACATAAGAAGGCAAGTTTCCACCAAATTTCTTGAAAGAAAAATTTTTCTTGTACAAGAAAAAAATCCCAAAAATTTGATAATTTGAATTTTTTATAAAAATATTGAGGTTATGTAAAAAAGTCTGCATACAAAAGTTACAACTTTCCCATATAACTTTGTTTCTTTAGGACTATAGATTCGGCGGCTAATCCTAACCCTTAAAAATTGAGCCACGCTCCTCCTCTTCTCGACCTAAGTATTTTAGTGGCACGGTATATTCTATGAGGATGTGAACAAAACATCAACATGAAGAAAAATTGATCTTGAAAATCGGCAATTTAAAATTTGAGAGGTAGAAAAATATCTCACCGTCACTTAGATTCACCTGGAACTTTTGTTTCGCTTTTCTTCAGAAATTTTCTTTGACTTTAAAGTTCAATGTAAACCTTTGTATAAATACATTAACATCGAAGTGTAAAGCAGCCAGGTGAAGCAAAATGTTGGGTAATTCTCACATTGTATTTTTACGCTTTGCCAAGTAACAGTCCTCACTTGAAGAGCGGAAAGCAAACCGTTTATTCGTTATTAAAACATGAATTGTGTAGCTAAGCGAGGGAAGTTGTATGTGAATCGGCCATAATGGATCAACTTCAAGACACATGTGTTGATATTTTGGATAAAAAGCATCGGTTTTAAATTCAAAGAAATTAAGATCCTTATAACTTTTTCTTGTCCCGAAACTGAAATATTTGACCCAAGTGACGGGCTATGGCTCTATTATGACCAAGAAGAGAAATTTACTGAGGGGAATAAAGCACATACTGGCTGAGTGTTAATATGAAGTATCATATATATAATTAAGCGAATTAAAAACAACTAAGGAAGAGCTAAGTTTGTGTGCAACCGATATACAGGAAAGGATTCTCTCGGAATTTCAATTGTATATTTCATACATTGACCCATATTTTCGGTCGAAAGTCAACTATAGATACTGGAGCCCACATATTCGGTACCACGAGGCTTGAACAGTTTTGGTTGGATTTGAAAAAATTTTAAGGTCGCATGCTTTTAAGAAATTATTAGTGCAAAGTTTTGGCCCGTTATACCATCGGCTCCTTATATACATATATGTATATGTATGTACTGGAAAGTGAAAAATTCAAATGGAATTTAAAATTGTGTTATATTGAAAATACGAGTACATATAGTAGGCATGACTGTAGTCCTATTTTGCCCATTCACGCTGTAACATAAAAATATTAGGGAATGTCACGTACCTAATTTGGTTGAAATCGGTTGGGAGGGTCTCGAGATATGTGATTTCACCGAAAAGGGCGCTCATCGTTCAATTTTCACACCGGCTCCCATTACGCCTTCTCATACCATCTCAAAGGTAAAGTTTAATGTCTCTGGTGTATTCAGTTAGTAATTTATGCGCTTTTAGTACATAGTTTTGAACAGTATCGTTGTATGGGGAGTGAGCAGGGTCATCGCCCAGTTTCATCCATTTTCTCACTGTTTTCAAAATTTTTTTACCACAGGTACCCCTTGCTATCGCAATTCCCAGTTTTATACCTTAATTTAGTGCTTACTTATGACACTTTGCAGGTTTTCACTTAATGTCGATTTGTGGGCGTGGCTGTGATCCGAATGAGCCCATTTACGAACTCATATTGTACTAGGGAACTGTACTCAAATTGCAGCTTGTACAGACGGACAGACAGACAGTCAACCGCACTTCAACTTTTCTCGTCAGCCTGATCATTTATATATATAAAAATCTATATCTATCTCGCTTTGTTTTAGGTGATACGTACAACCGTTAGGTGAAGAAAACTAATATACCATATGTTGCAACATGTTGCAAGAGTATAAAAATTGTCGTTGTTGCAAACGGAACATTAAAAGACAATATAAGGAGAATGTATTTCTAGTTAGTACCGTTCAAGTACACTTTCATATTCTCGTGGCACGGTTCACCAACAACTTCACAACTTTGACACAACAACACGGCAAATGCTTGAAACACTCATATTGCAACAAAGTGCACCCACTTGTTTGTCAATGAAATTATACAATTACTGTTGTTATGCCATCGGTGCATTAATATTTAAACAGTTAATTTACCATATCTATTGCGTCTATTACGGCCTTGCCACCTTATGCGAACAGAGCCATTAGTTGCAATTGTAATTTGCGAAATGCCTTGATTATTATTCATGAACTCGTAAATGATTCTGTTGCCCAAAGGAAAACGCCACAGCATAGCAATATAATGCAATGTTGTTGTTGTTACAACAACCTAACCGGCAAATCGAAGTGCAACAGCAACTGCAACACAATCCCCGAGGACAATTGCAACTTTATCAGCATAAAACCAATTGAATTGTCAACTGCCAGCCAGCGTGGACGTGCGCTCATACGCCCACACGCACACATACACCAGCAGCACTCACACGCAGTCCAGCACGTGCAACAGGAAGCACTTTGAATATGCGCAGCTGTCAGCGGCAGCAGGAGTTTATGTCTCTAACAACATGCTTTGTTACCTTTTCGACGCTTCCGGGCGATGTCGCTCACAATAAGAACAAAAACAGGAGCAGCAACAACATTTAGAATAACAACTGTGGCAACACCATCAATAGCAGCGGCAACAACAACAACCATGTCATTTGCTGCTTTGACCAACGGATATGGAATAGTATCACGTAGCACGGCTGCAGCTGCACAGTCAAACGATACATTTTGCTTGCTTTCTTTTCACCACCTTTTATATATGCATGAAAATTGCATAGAAATGATCAGACGAACGAAAAAGGATACACGCGAAGGACAATCAGTCCATGTCTGTTGTGCGAGGGTCTTCGGTGTCGCCATGGTCCCTACAAACCGACCGTTCATGCGTCTGTCCGTTGCACGAACCATTTGATTATTTCAACGCCGGCGTTGCACGTTCGACGGGCGAGCGGACGTGCCGCGTATTTGGAGCAACCAACAAGCGGCCACAACGAGAAGTCAACAACTTTGTAGTACTTAGTCACCAGACGTCGGGTGAGCAATTGCAGTGCTGACGGCTGGCACGTTGGAGACGCCATTGGCGGGGCGTTGCGCGGAGCTGCCACGAGGTCCACGAGCAGCGGTCAGTGGCACCAGCACGTGCGCCGTGGTCGAAGACACCATTGACATAGTTTTCGACGGTTACACGGCTCACTGCAGCGCTGCACTGCACTCCTTTCCGTGCCACACACACACAAACAGACACATACGCAGGCACCGTGTTGTGTTGCTCGCTTCCTTGTTTGACTAGTTGGTGGCTTTTTCATTATTATTAAGCTCGTGGCAGCGCATCCCTTCGCCTTGGCACAGCTGCTCAATCGCCGCTGTTGCATCATCTCGAATGGGTGCGCACACAACAGCTGATGCCACGCTCCAGCTGCCGGCACAGCCTCGCGCACCAGTCAGCAGCAGCGCCACCGACAGTTACTCATCCGTTGCTTGTCTTATTTTCTCTCGACTTTTTTCATGTAGCTGTGTGTGTGTGTGTGTGTGTGGTTGTGTACGTGTGCCGTTTCAGTGACCATCGTAGTGGAACGTAATTTTTCTTTAACGTTCGCCTTGTTGCATGGCCTCGTTGTGCTCACTTGCGGCGTTGCTGGGGCTTGGGCGTAAAGCTCTTGAGGCGAGTTGATTGAATTTTTGCGCTTTTGCTCTAGTAATTTATTTAATTTGTGAAAATTGAATGAAATGGTTTCGTTAAGGACTGTCGGCTGTTCTTTTCGTGTTCTCGTGCTGTGTGAGCATCGGCTGGCCGGCAGTCCGGCCGGCTGATACTGCTGGTCCACATTATGTATGGGCTCGGTATTACTCTGTGATTAGGTTTGCTTTTGCTGGCGGCAAGTTTGCCATTGTCTCGTTGCTTTTGTGTGTTGGAATTTAGGACAGGAAAATTGTTTTAGGTTAGTAAGGATAGGGATTAAAACACAGGCAGAAAATGTTGAAGAAATTTAAGTTGTAAGCAACAAAGCTTTTAGCAGTTAAGAGGCGTATGTTAGAGCCAAAAGCACAGGACAGTAAAGTGACTTTAATATAAGCATAGTGCTAATCATTCTACGAGAGTGGAATGGAAATTTTTTAAAAAATTTTGATTTACTTTTCAAGAAAGTCATCGTTTAGTTCGACATATTTGTCTTAGTGATGCTCAAGCCTCTTTTAAAATAATTCGAATAATTCGCTTCAAAAAAGGTTTTCAAGAAGTCTGCAAAGTCGGTCTCCGTGGCAGCGACAATATCCACATTTGACTCAAATGTTTTTTCGGCGAGTGCAATTCAATCGGAGAAGCTGACTGTGGCGATGTCAGTGAGTTAAGATAGAGCAGCCGTGTTTACTGCATTGCCGCGTCGAATTGGTTCAATAATTCCGGAAAGCAGAAATCTGTGACTGTCTTCATATAGTCGAAGTTCATAAGCCCCGAAAACGGTGGCCATCTTTTTACGAGTAATAGTACAGTTTTCTCCGGTCCTTAAGAAATTCAACGGGAGAAAACTTCTGTTTCAAATATAAGGGGTATACCAATGGATCCAATTTCCAACGACGGTCACAGAACGATGCAGAAATGCTTTCGGATTGGATTTAAACAGTATCAATCCTTGCTGTGAAGTAGTCTCACTGTTTTTCGGAGGGTACAACGCGATATCCAACGCCTACAGCTTCCCATGCCCAAACAACTCATGCAAAATATGATCCCATAGCCTTTTGAGTTGCCTAGTAGTGCTTCTGACTAACGTACTTTCTAACCGCGGTTCGCCAACAAGAGATCGTGAATTTTTTCAGGATTTTCCCTATTACTTATAAACCAATTTATAAGAATCGCCATTTCTTATTCGCAACACCATCGCTTATCTTGTGACCCAGCTTTCATTATTGTATAATATTCGACAGATTGGACCACGTCCAGCACGCAGTGAAGAAAATATAGCAACCGTAGCTGAAAGTGTACTTTTAGTCTGTGAAGAGTCGACTCGGTACAGTTCGCAGCAACTCGGACTGACGTATGGAACGACTTCTCGCAATTTATGTCGGGATTTTAAATTGAAAACGTACAAACTACAGCTTGTTCAAGAACTAAAGCCGCTCGACCTTCCCAAGTGACATCGCTTCGCTCTATGGGATCTTAAAAAGTTTAAAAAAATTTCGTTGCTTTCGAGCCAAATTTTGTTCCGCGATGAGGCCCATTTCTGGATCAAGGGGTATGTAACCAAGCTAAATTGCCGCATTTAGGACGAAGAGCAACTTGAAGACGTACAAGAGCTGCTATTTCATTCAGAAAAAAACAACGGTTCGGTGTGGTATGTGGGCCGTTGGAATCATCGGTTCATATTTCTTCAAAAATGATGCCGATGAAAACGTAACCGTCAATGTTATCGCGTTATCGCGCCATAATAACCGACTATTTGATGTCTGAAATTTAAGCTCGTGATCTCGGTGACATTTGTTTCAAAAAGACCGCGCCATTTGCTATACATCGCATCAATCAACGAATTTATTGAGAGAACACGTCGTTGAGCAGATAATTTCACGTTTTGGGCCATACAATTAACCGCCAAAATTGTGTGATAACACATTGGTAGACTTTTTCCTGACTTTTTTTGTTGGGATATGTAAAGTCTAAAGTCAAAAGTCTGCAATTCAGGCCTTGAAGCAAAACATCAGTCATTCGCCAGTTACCAGTCGAAATGCTCGAATGAGTCATCAAATATTGGGAACAAAGGATAGACCTTCTAAGACGTCCCAAAGAATGTTCTTTCGAATGATACTAAACATTCCCCATCAAATTTGAGGTTTCTGTGTTTTTTCTTTACGGATCACCGTTTATATGTGTACATATTTGCATGCGCCTATAAATTTCCGTAAACCGATGTGAAACACTTTGAACAGCGAAAGTTTTGCAGAATGACCGGAGGCGAACGCGTTCCACGAAGTAATGAATCCTCAAAAGCAGCAAACGCAACAACAATCAAACTAAATAATTCACAGCGGCGCATAGCGGTAATGGTAATGGCAGCAAACCCATTTAAAGCAAATCGCGTATTCCCATGAATCCATTTACCGTTAAGTGTTTCTAAAATATAAAATTGTTAAGCGAAAATGGCGGCGTGGAAAATGGCAAACAATTTTGATGGCTGCGGCAGATTTGTGGTATGAGATGAAGATAAGGTGGCGGTGGAAAAACAGAATACAACAGGAGAGTTATTGGTGGATGGTTTCGCAAGTTGTATCATAAGTTAATAAATAAACGCTTGAGATTTCTGCGGGTTTTAAGTGAAAAACTGAGACTCCATTTCCGTTTTGAAGGACTTGTTGACGCTAAAGGATGTTTATCTCGCTTGAAACCACAAGGAATCACTGTTGAGCAATTGTGCTGAGTAATAAATTAATTGGCCTTAATTTTTATAGCAGAGACTCTCCACTCTACTAACCCACCAAAAATATATAGATTTGTACTTATAGAGACCTTTCAATAATATTTTACTTTGGTTGAAAAATTTGAGAGACTTCCAGTAGAATGTGACCAAGCCGAGTTAAATCAGTTAGTATAGCAAAGCAAAGTATATTTTCATCATTGAGGATTTTTATTGTCAACCCTCTTCTGACTGAGTTAATATTTTTTACAACTGAGTACATATTATGAGCTCCAGATACACTAAATAAAACAAAAACAATAATTTATAATTACTCACCACACTCTTCTTATAGTTCGAGAAAATTTTTCCACGAAGAAGTCTTCAACATTAACTTTGAAGACCATTCAGCGAAACGAGTAGCTTCAGAAAGAGTTAAACATAAATACCTTCTTCCTGCAAAGATACTTACCTACATACAGAGTTTGTTCGGAAAGTAATAAACTGATTTCTTCCTCCGCGACTGTACTTCGACGCGCACCGACTGGATTCGGTAGAGGGCGTTCCTAGCTAACCAACGATCACCTGGGGAGTCAAGATAACACATTTTACGGCCGACGTGATTCTGCGAGTTGTGCAAGCTGAAAATTCAGCGTCCGTAGAGCAGAGGTACGCTATTAAATAGTGTGAAACTCGATAAATTTGGGACAGCGACGTCTGATATGGTCAAGCTTACCCAGATGTTGCTTTAGCAAAAAGTGTTGTGTTTCGGTGGCACCAGATGAATGAGCAAATCCAAAGTGAAAACGATGCTCATTGTCTTTTTTGACATCAAAAGCATCGTCCATGAATTTGTTCCTCCGGGACAAACCGTCAACGGCAAGTTTTACGTGGAAGTTCTCAAGAGACTCAAACGAAGGGTCAATCGAGTTCAACAAGACATTGCAGCCGATTGGAAGTTGTACCACGACAACGCCCCGGCTCACACCACCTTTCTTGTGAACAGCTTCCTAACTAGGGCCGACATCCCAGCGCTTTCGCAGCCGCGCTACAGCCCAGATGTGGCCCTCGACTTTTTTTGTTTGTTTGTCTTCCCTGAAAAGACCGATGAAAGGCAAGCATTTTGAGACGACAGTGGAGATACAAGTAGCATCCCTCTCGGCTCTCAAGGCTTTTCCGGAGAATGCATTCCGTGACGCCTTCAATGCTTGATTTATTTGATTAATTTGAAAGTTTTTGAAGAATTGCAACGATTGGTTCAAATTTTTTTTTTAATCGACTCAGCCCTATTACTTTCCGGACAAACACTGTATATACATAGGTATCCTCCACTCTATGCGTGACTTATTACATATTTTCAACGCCTTTGAAATGCAAATCAAATGAAATAAAGATTGATTAAAGAACCTTTAAGTCAAGCCTACTTACTGTAGCAGCAAGCAAGGGCTTCACTAGCCACCCTCTCCAACCTAACACACCACTATTCACCGCAGTTGTTAGGCAAACTTTTAACGAGTTTTTACTCAACTTTTCTGAAGCATTTACCAAGCAACACTTCACACTCCAAGCGCCAAGCTGGTAACCAAGTAAACTTTTGTTGTTGCTATTGTTGAAGCTGTTGGCGAAGTTGCAATTGCGGATGCTGTCGATGCGATTTGTTGCCTGCTTGCTTTACCTAGTTTATTCACCATTTGGCAGCAGTTGTGTGTGTGCGTGTAGCTTTCTAATATGCGCCATTAAAATCTGTTTATGTTTTGCAGTTTTCCCTTTGAAAGTTGCACAAACATATTTGGTGTTGCCACTTTAAACTTTGCTCGGAATTTAATTCCGAATTCGCTTCATTTGTTGAGTTATTCTAGAATTCATGTTTGTGTTATTTATTTATTTGTTTTTATTTGCTACATTTTTTCATGTTTTTTTGTTTGTATTATTTGTTTTTTGCTGTCGGCTCGTAAATCCACTTGAACGCGCAGCATCGTGTGTGAGTGGCACCGAAATATTCGATATCATTAAATTTAATTGGCAAACAAGTGGTGCAAAAATGCTCAAGTGCCGTAGCTTCCACTTCGTCTGACCTGACTTGTTGTTTGCACCGTGGCAAAAGGTAGACACGGCAAAGCAAACAAATACAACATGCATGAAACAATATTTATGTATGTGTGTGTGCGATTGTATCCTGCGGTGATTTTGCCTGTTGCCACTCTGATTTGGCGCACAAATAATAACAAATGAAAAGTCGAAGCACGCGAGGTGTGAGTGGGCTGCCTCTGGAGTAGTCAGCTTTTTTCTGAAATAAATCTCAAAATTTTCAGTTTAAATTTAGAAGTTGTTTTATACGTGGGTGTGTGATTTATAAAATCAAGAGAATTCTTCAAACTAAATTACTCAGATTTTTTTCCCAGACTTTCGATTCTTTTGTTGGAATTTATAAAAATTCATGGCAAAGGTCTCGCAAACTATTTTAAGGCATGTTGTATGTATCTTCATTTGCATGCAGGCGTCATATCATCTCTGCTCAAAAAGAAAATTTCAAAGCCTTCGATCTTTAAGCAAAGCAAATGCTCCATTTCTGTTTGTATTGACGACGCTGCACGAACGGAAGGTTTTTTGAAACTCTCCAAATTTCTTCTAAAAGTTTTGTGGCCATAACAAAACAATATTTTGGAAGTGTCTAGGGTGTTCTTAAAATACCATAATAAACTCCGAAACTATTTTAGTTTTATTCACAATACCCGCAACTTAATTTTAGAGCCTATTTTACTACTTTGCTCTAAGAAACAGGAAACCAGAAGTAAATTTTACATTACTCTTAACTTTTCCAAGCCTCAAATAAAATTTCGTTGTCTTTGATTTCCGAATTTCAAGACGAAAATTAATCTTCTCATATGAAAATTCACTTTAAAAAACAAATTCCCACCAACTGCCTTTAATATCTCAAGCGAGCCTTGCCACATACTCAGGTCACATAACCGGAAGCAAAGAGCAATTTTTCAAAATTACTTAAACATTTTGCTTTACCGCACAAATGATGGTGGCGAACTGCTTCGAATCGACTAGCTGGCGAATTATTTATGAGCGCATTGTCTAGACATATAGCGCCACTGGCGGAAGCCTGCACACACACTTACTATACGCATGAAGATGACTTTTTATTTGCCGTTGATAATGCTCGAAGTAAAATTTACAAAGTATGTGTGAGTAGTTGTTGTAGTGCATATGCTATTTGTTGTAATGTCATTATGCTACAAAATTGTCGCATTATTAGCTGTCGCACTGCATAAATTAGCATAGATTTGCTACTGTTTGTGTTGCTCATACGCACCGGCGCACTGATAGTGTGTATATGGACGGATGAATTTTAAAGCATAACCCTGAAGAAAGTTGGTTTCTTGAGAAATAAACTATGTTGACTTTAATAAATTTAAAGATAGTGAGGTATAGAATTATTTTTATAATTTTTATATAAAAACATTAATACTTGGGCCAATGGACGTATACTATAGTCGTATAGTTTCAAAAACTGTGTTTAATATATAGTGTTAATAAAGGCATTTTCAGAACCAAACGTTGAAAATATACAGTTAAGACAAATTTTTGGAACAGAGTTGCCACCTATCGAAAAAATGAAAACTTCACTCAAGAAATTTGACTTCTATTGCCAATTCGAGAGTTAGAGTTTTGCCGATCTCCGAGTTATAGAAGTTCGTGTTATGGAAGTTGAACAATATTGGGAATAGAGTTACCACATATTTTCAAAAATTTAAATAGACCAAATGTTATCACAACCTCATTAGTATATCTAATGCAAGATATTTAAATATGACTCTGGTAAGTTAATCTATGAGGCATTACTCGAGTGTATTTTGGACCAGAGTTACCACTAATTTAAAAATTCTTAAGAATACCACAAAAATGTCATTTTATTTATAGCGAAGTATTTCGTAAATTAAAGTAATACTAAAAAAATTCTGCAATTCTCAATTTAAGAGATTTAAGAGTTGCCACATATTATTATTATTTTTTTTTGAAAAAGTAAAATTTAACTAATACATTTAAAACGTAAAATAATTTTCCATTTTTGAGAAAATCAAAATTAGTTTTAGTTTTTTTTTATTTGCTAGAGTTGCCATATTTTTTTTTACAAAAAATTATCTATTAAATTTAAAAAGTAGCATGATTTACCTTTTGAAGAGACAGAAACTGTCTATCAAAATTACAGTTATTTGCTGCGCTACAAAACATCCGCATCGCTTACAAGCAAAATGCATTTATTCTGCCAACTTTATCACTTAACCATTGATTACAACACGATTTCACTCTTCTATTTTATTCTTTTAATTGTCAGGTACATGACAGTAATTCGATGTCGTTAACATTACATTTATAATTATAATCGTGTTTGCGCTGCAACATTGTAGCAGACACACATATGCGCAGACATATGTATTAATGCAAACACGCTTCAAATGAGCATAATAAAATATTTACATGACACGCGCGAATATAATTAAATATTTATTAAGTTACTACAAACGTGGCGTATTGAGTAGATGACAAATACATGACGTAATGGCTTGTTATTGCAACATGTGCAATGTAGTTATGTCGGACAAGCAGCATTGGCGGATACACATATGTAGATATACATATATAAATCAGTATATGCATAATCGTGCAGTGGCACTTATTTCTCGAAAATGTACAGATTTTCTAAAAAAAATGCTAAATTGTAATCAAATAAGTAATCATTACTTTTACTGCAGAACGTGAGATTAAAGCACAAACATTTGTCAGACACTGATATTTTTCGCACTGACATCAACTATTAAAAATTCATCGAAAAAAAAGTTTGGCGTTGCCACATTTTTTCAATTTGAAACATTAAAGAAGATTATAAAAAATCTATAAACGGTTAATTTTCTTACCAAAAATAATGTATTAAGCAAATAAAAACAAAAATATAGCTTAACAAATTTAAGTGTTGCCATATTATTTAAAAAAAATTTTGTAATTAAAAATAACATTACTTCGAGCACGTCAACATAAGTTACAAAAATTATTGAAATTTAAATTTTCAAAGTTGCCACGTTTTTAACTAAAAATTATTAGTAGAAACATTTTTTTTTAATTGTTGTAACATGCAGAATTTTAATAATTACAATAATATGGAATTTCAAAAAAATTATTAACAAAAATTAATGAAATAAAATTTTCAGAGTTGCCACATATTTAGCTTCAAATTATAAAAAAAAAATTATGAAAAATCAAGAAACTTTTTTTCCATATGCTAACAATAAAGTATTAAGAAAATAAAAACAAAAAAAGTTTAGTGTTGCCATTTTTTAAATATGAAAATATGAAAGAAAAAATTACTTTGCGCCTCAACAATAAAAATTAAACAAATATTATAGAAAATTTTTATAAATAATTTTTTATTTATTATTATTTTTTTTTTGATGGCAACCACACAGTGAAATGTGAACCCGCATTTAACCTTAAAAACCTTACAAATTCAAATAAACACAACGATACCCAATGTTCCTATGGTAACACAAACATACAAGTATATAACTTTTGTATGTACATATGTATGTATGTATGTATGTATATACAAATATACCCACATTAATTTGAACTCTCGCATTCAATCCAAATGCAAATATTTTAATTCGCTGCACAGCTTCATTAAAAATCAATACATTTGCTCCAACCATCGACTAGCGTTTTCAATTCAATTATGCATTGAACTGTGGCAAATTGTGTTGCCACTGTAACACGCCGCTAACAAGCACGCCCTCACACCCATTAGCACCGAAAGTATATGGATATTTGTTAGGCTATATATTAAAATGGCTTAAGTCGACTTAAGTGAAAGTACATATTTAGCTTTCAAATAAACATTCCAACACTTCCAGCACTAAATTTTCTTTATAATTTGAGGCTAGTGAATAGCAGATTTTATCTTAAATAAAACAGGACTGCAATGCAGTTTATGTTTATGAAAATTACCCAAATTGTCTGCTTTAATTTAAGTCGACTTACGCTATTTTAAACTCCAGTTTCATTTGTATTTTCGTAGCCTTGCTTGCCTCATTGAAATGTCATTTCTCTACATTTATTGGCGTGAAAATTTAAATTAAAATGCAATTATCACAATTTCGCTACATGTAGCTTATCTTTCAGTATTTATTTCATCGGAAACGTGTAAATTTATTTCCGTTTTATTTTCCGTTATAGCTTAAAGCGCTTTTGTGCTGCACATTCATTTGAAATGTGTTTCAACTTTTTCTCATTTTCTGCTAATTAGCGAATGTAAATATTTTTATGATATTTCATGTCGAAATGCTATCAAAATATGGCATTCAAAGATAATATATTATTATGGAAAACCGTATTTTTACTCAGGAAAAATGCAATCTGATATGTGAAGGAAGGAAAGAAGTCACAAACTCAAACTAATTACGATGTGAAGTTAGTATCTTAAATTTAAGTCCAAGAGTTCCATTCATGATTTGGGCATAATTATCGTTTTCTTCTTTATTGGCATAAACACCGCTTCCTTATAGAATATTGTAGGCTGAAAATATGCCCGACGTTTGGAATTTAAGTGTGCTCTGCAAAATCCACAAAATGGGATGATCTGCATCGCTGTATTTGAATAGCTCGGCCGGCAATCCATCGGCTCCCGTTGCTTTGGTGGTCTTCAGACGGGTAATTGCTCTTCGAACTTCTTGATGGTCGAGCAATGAAACGTTCGCTAAATTGTCATCAATTGGAGAATCCAGCTCACTATATCCTGGTATTAAGCTTTCACTGCCATTCAGCAGTTTGCAGAAGTGTTTTCTCCATAATTTCAGTAAGCTCTGGACATCAGTCACTAGATCACCTCTGGGGGTTCTATAAGAGTAAGCTCCGGTCTTAAAACCTTCTGTTGGTCGCCGCATCTTTTCATAGAATTTTGAGCATTACCCCTGTCGGCCAGCTTGACAAGCTCTTCGCACTCACGCATTTCGGCGTCTCTCTTTTTGTTGTCTGCAAATCCGTCTTGCTTCCCTGTTCAACTCTTGGTATTTATGACATCCCGCACGTCTTGTGGTCGATTTTAACGTCTGTCTGTTTTCTCTGCACTGCAACACGACACTGCTGTACGTAAAGAGCTTGAAATGTCGTCCCACAGTTCGCTTACACCGAGTTGCCGATTGTTGACGTGCATTTTTTGTTGCACAGTGATGGTTGCATATATTTTCTGCAACAAGATAGTGGTCCGAGTCGATGTTAAGACCTCGGAGCGTACGCACGACTAGAAGACTGAAGACATGTCTTTCGTCTATCACAACGAGATCGATCTGGTTTGTGGTGTTTCGATCCCTAGAGAGTCAGGTAGCTTGGTGTATTTTCTTAAGCTGCTAGATTCCAGCCACAGATGACCATATTTTGAGCCCCGGCGAAGTCGATCAGCCTCAACCCATTTAGGGATGTTTCCTCGAAGAGGCTGAATTTACCGACTGTTGCGCCAAAGGTACCTTCTTTGCCCACCCAGTCGTTAAAGTCATCAAGTACTATTTTGACATTGTGCGAGGGTATTTAAGATATGGATTAATAGGAAAAGAATCACGATTTAGTCAGGTTCACACTAATTAGTAGAACTGCCTCTGTTTTATGTTCGGAAAATGCTCTGGTTCCTGCTTCCAGAATGAGTTTTCTACGAGATACAGATTATCATCCTCGCCGAAAGTTCACTGATGCGCTTTAATACTCATTTATCTAAATCAGGTAATAGGAATTCTTGATATCAACCTTGTCATTCTGGCACACATTTGTATATGTCTGGCAACACTATAATACTTGAATGAGGATTTTAAGCAATTATTAATATGTCTTAAATATAAATTATAGTTTTGAGTTTTGTAGGACTTCTTTCTTCATATTAAAATAAGCTGGCAACCCTAATGATACTAAATTTAATTTCCACTTAATTTAGTTTTGATCACTTTTCTTAGCTTATTCTTACATATAAAAATAAATTTGTACATTATTTTTCTTCATTTTAGAAATTAGGTGGCAACCCTTACGATTATAGAAATAAGTTCAACATTTTATAGTTTTTACAACTTTTCTTATCTTATTCTCATCCTGAAAAGAGCATCTTATGAGGCTAAAGTTCAATTTATAGTGACAATATTTTAAAGCCTTCGGTCCCTATCTTCCCTTCTCTCTTTCTTTCCAATTTTTCTTGTCCATCTACGATAATTTTCATTCACTCCTCTATCCCAATATACAAACTTTTCCATTATTTCGAAGTCACCCACCCCTCTCTCTCTCTCTCTATCACAACTTTTGTTATCACCCACAAAGTCACCAGCAATTTCGACAGAGCGCGTGGAAAGCACTCCCCCGCCTGCACTTGCATTTGCATGTAAATGTTGGCAAGTTTAAGTCGCGTTAATAATGCGACAACAAGCAATAAATTAGTAAACATCGTGTTGAACATAATGCACAATGCCCTCTTGCAACACAGCAAACGCCAACGAACTTGCACCATGTACACGGCGTTCGCAACAATTCTTCTCCTCTTTGGGCTGCCCACCACACTCTCGCGTACGCGCTGGCGAATGCTCATCGAATAAAGTGTCTGCAAGTACTTTTACACTTTGCACGCTGCACGCCTCTTTAACATACCGCTCTCTCATGCTTCCAAGCGAGAAATCGCATTTTTCACCCAACAACGCTGCAATATAATAACAACAACAATGCACTCTGGTGCTATACGTACACAACTATTCACAAGTGCCCAGAAGTGCTCTATATATTTAGTAAACCGTGTTTTATATAATGTTGCAAGTGGTTATTTATATAAATTGTTCTATACACATACACACCTACATATATACACATACACATACACACCTACATATACATGTTATGTCCATACCTATGTATACTACAAGTATACTTATATTGTATTTCGTACTACTTTACTTCGAAAGGTATTAAATGCAACGCATTGTAGAAGAGTCTTTTATGAAGCAATTAAAGAGGAGCTTCGAAAATCACTGATCTTATTAGGTGGAGGTCCACTGATTTACTAAAAGCTTCTAAAATTCGAGACTTTATAATAGAGTCTTACCTTCGTCATTATCTTTAAAAACTTACAATTTATTCGAGATATGTGATGTTGGTTTACATTCGTAGAAGAAGCAACAGTCAGTCAAAACAATGCTGATATTGCTTGAAATTTTTTTGTTTACAATGGAATCACGGCTGGGGAATCCTTCAAAATGTTCCAAAACATTTTGGTATAAAGTATTCAATGAATATCATGAAGTTATCGAAAACTTGTCTGATGTGAACAATCCATCAAACTCTCTTAATGACGATAACATCGAGAGGATAAAAAAAAAGTGCTTACAAACCGTCCTGTTGGCATGAAGGGCATAGCAGAGGATCTCAATATCACTTATGGATTGGATTAGCTAATTTTGGTTAATGTTTTGGTTACTGTTTTCGTTAATGTTTTGGTTAATGTTTTGGTTAATGTTACGGTTAATGTTATGGTTAATGTCATGGTTAAAGTTATGGTTAATGTTATGTTTAATGTTTTAGTTAATGTTTTGGTTGTGAAATGTGTCTATACTAGAGTAGTACTAAACGACATGAATCGATAAAAACGACTCCGAGTAGAGTTGCTTACAGATGCTTGTCAAAGTAGCTGAGGACCCAACATTCATCAAAAGTATCATTACTGATGACCATACATGAGTTTATGAAAATGATGTCGAAACTGTTCAACAATCTTGCGTATGGTGCTCCAAAAATGAGCTGAAACCGAAAAAAAATTTAATTCACTGAAGGTCATCCCTGCCGAGACTTATAAAAAGTATATGAATAATTCGGTTCAGCGTTTGCATGCTGGTATTGGCTCCGAACCTATTTTGATAACTAGGACTTTCTTATAAAATACATAAAAACATATTATTTTTTGTAGTCCGAGTCAAATTTGATAAGGTTTTTGGTTATCCCAACTAAGAACACCGCCTTAATCGACAACATAAAGTATTCAGTAACTTTTTCTTGACTCTGATCAATACAAGTTTTATTTCTCAGGTTTTTATTCCAGTAAGCTTTGGTTTTTTTAAGCCAGTAAAATATACTGGCTTCTTTCTTTATTTCGATTCCTCATGAAGTCATGAAGTCAGGACTCATGACGAGACCCTACCAACCGATTTCAACCAAAAATAGTATGCCACGTTCTTCTGATATTTTTATGTGAAAACGGGCGAAATCGGACTACAGCCACGCCTACTTTCCATTCAACACAATTTTTAATTATTTTATTTTATTTTGTTTTATTTTCTTTTATTTTATTTTATTTTATTTTATATTTTTTTATTTTATTTTTTTTTATTTTATTTTATTTTATTTTATTTTATTTTATTTTATTTTATTTTATTTTATTTTATTTTATTTTATTTTATTTTATTTTATTTTATTTATTATTTTCTTTCAAGTGTCCAAATCAAAAAGCTATTAATATAACGTGATACAACTTTACACGAATAATGCAATGTTCAATCGGGTCAATACTGCTCTGAGCCCCCATATACCAAATATACAGATTTTCGAACATCCGGGTGACTTTATACCGCAAATATCGGCCAATATATGGGTTATCGCAATGAAATTGGGAGAGCTTGTTTTACTCATAACTGTTCCTCTAATCATTACTCTCTGTGCCTAAAGTGAATAAAATTGGACGAAAGCTTGGCCTGGTCCCAATATAACTAACAACAGGATTTTCGAACATCCAGCTGACTTTACTCCATATGATTGGTAATTGTATGTGAGGTACTTTATGAAACCCAAGGAACATTTTCTTTTCTTTTATGTTAGTAGTGATATTAGCAAAAATTGCCAAAATCGGGCCGATACTTAAGATTGTGTTATAAATTTCACTTTTATAGTAAGATCATATATATAAAAAAATTTGGAAAATGTTTAGACAAGTTTTTAAAATTACAAGTAAATTTTTGGAATCCTTATAAATTAAACTCTAAGGTCCTCGGAAAATGGCTAAAAATTTTATTTTTTCTCTATAAGTAATACATATATCTTCAGAGTGCGACTACTAGACTATAATAGTCCAACAAACTACATACAAACAAATTCTAAATATTTACTTTAAACGCAACCATTTACTAATTTATTTGACTGATTTCCCTAGTAAAAGCAAAGCTTCTATGAAACTGTAAAACAGACTCCCCTTAGCTTCTGTGACGACTTGCTCTATTCTTCCCACTAAATTTTCTTGTTGGCCATGACTAAGGTCCTGCCAGAGCGACTTGCTTTAAAACTTTTAAAAATTAATTTCGCAGCTGCAACAGCTAGTGGCAATGGTAACGGCAATGGCAGTGGCAATGACAAAGGCAATGACCAAACTAACAACAACAAAATGCTTTGTTGCAGTAAAATTTTAAAAATGCAAAAATTACAATCTAATGACACTCGCTTTCTCGCTACGCGCTGCTCGCGCTGGTAATGATGATGTTGGTATTGATGTTGCAATTGGCAGTCGAGTTGATGACGTTGCCGAAATGCAGCAAAACAACGAAAGAGGTAAACAAAGGATACTTGGCGCATGAACTTCTGAGGAGGACGCGAAATGCTTAACAGCTTTGTAAACAGCGCAAAATGGTGCCAGGCAAGGGGCGGCGCGGCTTTGGTAAGTTTTTTCGCGCGCAACAAAAGTAACGGAATAATAAAAGACGAGGAGCAACTTTGCGCAACTAATGGGCAAGTGGCAAGGAGACGAATGAGTAATGCGTAGTTGTAAGTTTCGTCTACCGCTAAGAAGAGCGCAAAACAAAGTGGAAGACAAATGAGCCTGGACTGACTCGTTTAAAGTGTATTTTGCATTCATTTCTGTCCAACTTGCAACAAAATTAAATATTAAAATTTCACGAAATTTCTTAACGAAAAGTAGTTAGCATAAATAGTCTAGGCAACTATTTAGTAATAGTGGAAAAATAGTCTATATTATAATTTCTATTGAAGCTAGGAAGAGTACAACGGAACGCAGAGCCTTGGATAGCGACATTAAATAGTAGGAAAAGTCTTAATTCAATAGCGAATTGCACAACGAAGGTAACAGTTTTAGAATTTTTCGCGCTACTACTAGTTTTCCCATATGGAACACTTCCCTCAAGTTTTGAGATATCGTAATGAAATTCTGTGCATGATTTTTTCACACCAAGAACCTCATTTGTCGAAAACCGCAGATATCGGAGCACTATAACATATAACTGTCATAAAAACTGACAAACGGAATCAAGTCCTTGTACGGAAAGCTTTTTAATTTGATGAGTTATCTTCACAAAATTGGTCAAGGATTATTATCTCAAGCACCACTACAATCAGAAATTGTTTGGATCTGACCACTAAAGCATCTAGCTTCCTTACAAATTGACTGATCCAACTCAAGTCTTCATATGGTTATCTTTTTTCATTCGTAATGTTATCGTCACGAAATTTAGCATATATTGTTACTCGAGGTATTGCAAGAATCTTCGAATAAATTATTCAGACCAGACCACAACAAAAAACATATTTTTATATCCTTTGTGCTATAAAAAATTCACCCACGAATGATACTACAGCTTCGGTGTAGCCAAAGTTAAAGCGTGGTTAGACAAGCCTAACTATAATCTCCACATGTATATAGGTCTATCTAGCTTTCCTCTCCGACAGCGATGCTTCACGTCTTGAGCCCATTAACGGTGCGCTCGAGATCAGTTGAGACAGCTTAGACTTTCTATCAATGGCTTTCAAGTACTTCATAATACGACTAATATCGGGACCATTCCACAGTGAAATACCAGGGAATTTAGAGCTGGTGAAATTACACGTAAAGGAATACATCTACATACATGATATTTTATAATAAAAGAACTTAGCAGTAAAATCAGGGTTCGAGCATTAATATGCGGTTCTTTATGGGGTTAGGAATTTAAAAGCTGTCAAAAGGTGAAATAACAGAATGTAACTCCAAGATTTTTTTTAGAAAAAATATGTTGAAGTTCACGGAAATAAGTTTGGAAAATAATCCAATATGAATAGCATGACAATTCTTCATTTATTCGAGTCAGATGCTTCTTAAAATCGATTTCCCTGGAAATAAACAAAAAGTTCCAAAAAATATATTTATATAAAGGGGTTTTCAATAGGACGCTACAAAAGTATATCAATATAGATAGCAAACGACGCTATATTTCTTCCTGCTCTTTTGACATTTCTCTTCAGTAAGTTTTGCTATTTCATCATGAAGAGATATACGATGCAACAACGAGTCGAAATTATTAAAATATGCTACCGAAATTAGGAGTCAGTGGTCTCAACTTTAAGAGCGCTACGTCCAATTCATAAGCGTCCAATCAGATCAACAATTGAACGTCTAATAAAAAAATGTGAATCCACAGTCACAGTACAAAATTTTCCCGTACCAGTTAGATAAAGAAGTTTCAAGCTGCCGCCAGCGCATCAATTGAGGAAGACCCAAACCAGTCGCTCACACGTCGTTCTCAAGCGTTGGGCATCTCTGTGACGTAGTTGTGCAAAATTTTGCTAAAATATCTTGGCCTACTTACAAGAACAAATTGAAGCAAAAACTGTAGCCGCTTGACCACTAGAATCGTCGTTTGTTCATGTGTTGGGAACTTGAAAATGATCCGGGTTTTCATCGAATCCGATCATCTTCAGCGATGAAGCTCATTTCTGGCTGAATGGCTTTGTTAATAAGCAAAATATGCGTTATTGGTCAGGCAACACTCCCCACGTACTCTATGAGTCACCATTACATCCCGAATTTGGCCCGGTATGATATGGACTTGGAAACTACTTGTATGTGCCACGTCCAAAAGGACGACGCCACAAGCCACACAGCGCATGTCACAATCGATTTATTGAAAACCAAGTTTAGTGAACGTGTCATCTCACGAAATGATGCAGTCAATTAGCCGCTTCGGTCGTGCGACTTGTTGCCGTTAGAATATTTCCTGTCGGGCTACGACAAGTCTATGTTCTATGCCAACAAGCCAGCGGCGATTGCTGAACTACGTACGAATATCGAAGGTGAAATTCCAGCAGTATCGGCCGATTTATGCTTGAAAACTGTCGAAAATTGGCTTCAGCATCTGGACTTCTGCAAACGTGCCCGTGGTGACCAAGCAAAAGAAATCGAGTTCCATGCCGTCAAAATAAAGAATTTCATTGATATCCCAAACCATTTTTGTTTTATTTATGAAAAACTTTTGCACCGCCCTTATTGAAAAACCCGTTATACCCATAATGCGTAAAAAAGTGTTACAAAAATATGTACATTTAATTGTAATTTTGTTTTTACTGTTAATTACACAACATTAAGCGATTAAATCACAAATTAATGTCAAAGTTGGTATTTATTAGCTTCATGAAATAAAATGCCTTCACATTAATGTGTCATAATTTATGCGCAGTAATTAAAATTATCGCGCTTATCAAAGAATAGCGGTAATTCACAGAGTCACAAAGGATTACAAATATTTGTGTAAGTGTTGGCCTTTGAAGTCACCATAGAGCTTTGACATAATGCACTCCGGCAGCATGCTCTGGTTTCATAAATCAGTTTTGTCTGTCCAGTGCGTTCATCGCCATAAATCGAGCAGTCAACCAATAAATTGCAATCGCTTTGATTCACGCTTTAGTGGCAAATAAACAAAAAAAAAATATTTTAAAAAATAAGTTAAAATAAATAGTTGTAATTACTGCGTATTAATTACAATTTTTTATAGCTAGAAATATGATATAGTATTTATGCTGAAATTGTAAGCTGAAAACATTTTTGATCTAACTTTTTCATCAATAAATATTTATATTAAAATATTACAGAATTTATTTTATGCCATAAATCCTTTCGGTATGTTTTTATAGAAATTTATTTGACTCTTGCGGGCTTAACAAAGCATATATTGATACTCTCGTTGGGATTTGTGCGCAACCAGCCAAAAGAAAAATATTTTAAAATTAAGTGAAATTTAATTCAGCTTGTGCGCTCATGAGAGCAATGAATTCGAAAACTACGCGCAAAACGAAGGCCGTTCGATAAGTATGTGGGCTATTGAATCCAAACTTGAAAGCGTAGGAGAAAATGGAACAGCACACAGAACAGAACTAAAAGTTGATTTGAGACTTTTACTCTCTGTGAAAAACATTTAAGGGTACAACCGCTTTAGAGGCTTAAAAATTACATATTTTTGACAATTTAATCTATAAAAAAGAAAAAAATATTCGACTTTTTCTCGTTCAGGTGATCAAATTTGAACCAGATTGAAAAAATATTAATTTTTACGAATTTTAATACAAATCTTTATTATCGTCTATCGTGTTCAAAACAGGCTCTTGAGCCAACACAAACGTACTAACCAGATTAAGCGTTATAAGTCTCTCTAGAAATGGCCTTCAGCAATTTCAGTCAGTAAAATGGCCTCAATGGACTCATGATGCCTTCCACCAATCGGATTCTTAAGTTTCGGAAACCCGGAAAAAGTCCCAGGGAGCCAGGATCTAGAGTATACGCTTGACTAGGGAATGACTCTTGTTTGTTGCTCGACCAAAAAGGTAGCCGCAATCAAGCTAGAATGCGATGACGTATTATCGTGGTGAAAAATCTATACATTTTGGGCCCACAAACCCGGTCTTTTACAACGAATTGCTTCACATAGGCTCCTAAAACGGCGAAATAGCACTTCTAATTGACCATTTAACCCTGTGGAATGAAATAATGCGAAGTAATCAAATAAAACGATAAGCATCACCATGGGTTTCGACCAAACTTAAGACTTACCGATCTTAACGGGGTAAAGCCCCTTGGAGTGGGCTGGCATGAGTCGAACCCGAGCCCAGAACAATTTTTCTTGTGCGTCTGCGCCAAAAGGCTCCATACAAACTTCACCTCGGTTAGGTGTAATACATGAAAGAGATGAATCCATCTAAAGACCAGCTCAGGCCTTAATACACAAAAGGATTCAACGCACTTTCACTGCACCGGCACTCCACCAGAGTGGGCAGCAGAGGACTTCCACGGTTCATAATTGCTCAAATAGGCAGCATGACTCCCATTCTGATCAGTCCCCCCTCCACCCAACCTTCAACCGGCTCCAATCCTCGTGCGAAAACCACTCAGCAACCGGCTTTAATCTGTCTTCTCGGTTTTAGCTCACTTTTCGAGCGCCATACGACAGGTCGATAGATGCTTAACAACAAAGCTGAAGACCCTACATTCATGGTCCAAATTTCGATGTTATATTTGTAAAACCAACTCTCGTTAAGAGTTGAAGTGCGCTTGATGAATGTAGAATCCTCAACCACGTTCTCAAGCATCTCTTTGGCGACCTCTACTCGATGTTGTTTTTGAGAAAGATTCAAGCATTTTGGTACGAGTGTAGCATTAACACGCTTTATACCCAAAACTTTAACCAAAATATCAGAAAATTTGTTGATTTGATCCAAACGAGCTGTTGAGATGTCCGGCTATCGCTTAGAAACCAACTCAAAGAATTTCACAGCATATCATAGACTTATCCAGCTACCCGCGTGTTCGCAAAAACTCCATTTAATATATGCAAATAAGCTGTGATTACAGTATTAATGCGTTGATTTGCCAATATCAACTCATACACAACTAATTAAAGCATTCCAGCAGCGCAACTAGTATTTAAATTGCATTTTATTTGAATATCTGCAAAACTGTAATGCAAAATTCAAATAGCGGCGCAGTAAATAATCGGACGCCATTAATATCAAGTGAGCCATTAATTTAGCTAATGAACCCACGCACTTTGAGTTTGTAAATTTAACAAATCACGGCAGCAACACTGGGTGCATATTGGCCTAACACTCGGCTGTCACGCAGACAGTAAATCATCAAAGTAATTTCAGCCGAAAGTTTGGCTGGCAACGCCTGCATTTCACACCACACTCAACCGCTTGCTTGGCGACCGCAAAAACTCAAACGCATTAATTATCAAATTATTTGCAATTACGCATGGAGCGCCTGGCCGAGCGAATCGCCAACGTTTTTGGCAAAGCGCTGTAAATTGCAGTCTTTTAATTACTCGCCGACAATGTGCAGTTCCAGTCTTTTCTGGAGCATAAAAAAAACGCAATAGAACACAAATAATGGGAGCGCTTGGCTTGCAGCCAAATGTTGGCATCGAAGACACGGTCATTGCACAGCAATTTATGAAATATGCCCGCGAAATTGCTACTGCATTTTGAGGACGTGCTGCCAAGGGTCGCACTTCAGCGCCGCAAGCGACAACTCCCAGCTCTCTGTTCCTACCGCTAGCTGGCAGCTGCAATTAGTGGCGCAACGCCACGCAACGGCGATAAAATTTGTTGAGTGTCCGCCAAAATGGCAATGACAGCCAACGGAAATTGCTAGTCACCACTTCGGTGCCCCCACCCAACATGCCCGCTCCCTAGTTTCTGCCCTCGCTGACTGCCTAGTTGCTCATAATTTTGACGCCTGGTCGGTGTGTTTATGCGCCACTTTGCCGAGTCTTTGCAACGCCCACTGCTGTTGGCGCAGTTGCAAGTGTGTCTATGACAATCGTCGCTGCAACAAACTCTTTATGCACCGCTTGTAATTCTTGCTTCACTAACGCGCCGTTAAAGTTGCTTTTCGCTCGCTACGCCTTAATGGCTTTCGATTGCAGTCACGCGTGTCTGTCTGCCGGGGTCTGTGAGTCTGCATAGAAATCTATGTTGGAATGCTTCAGTGTGAATATCTTGAATTCATTTGGGGTCTGTGTGAGTATTGGATTTGTGATTTATGGAAAATACCTTATAAAGGAGAAAGCTTCAGTCAAAATATCAATGACAAACTCTACAAGTTACTCATGATCCTCATCTTGCTATATGGTGCAGGGGTATGGACGAGTTAACGAGAGAAAGGTTCTGCGGAAGATTTATGGAACGATGAGCTGTACAAGATATAAGAGGACATTGACATAGTTCAGCGAATTAAGCTACAGCGGTTACACTGGCTAGGTCATGTCGCCAATTGTATGAGAACACTCCAGCTCTGAAAGTATTCGACGCAGTATCCGCCGGGGGAAGCAGAGAAAGAGGAAGACGTTAACTACGTTGGAAAGACTAGGTTGAGAAGGAACTGGCTCCACTTGGTATACCGGATTAGCGTCAAATTGCAAAAATAAGAATCGACTCGACTCATTTTTGGAGCGCCTTTCGCTAGATTGTTGAACAGTTTCAACGTCCTATTCACCCACGTCTCGTCACCAGTAATGCTGCTTTTAACGCATATAAGATCCTCAGTTGGCACAAGATCCAACTCAAAAGATCTAGTAATTTCTTTGCCATCAGTAGGGCTCACTTGTCCCTAATTGTGGGGATTCTAACAGGCCAAACGCCATCTACAGAGGCTGTATGGAAAAAGATGAAGTGGAAACATTCTGTCCCACATTTGGAAGGTCAAGACTTAAACACTTGGGAGCGCATAACTTCAGACATCCTACCAAACTTGCGGGAATATAAATTAAACGCCTGTGCAAATTTGGATTGATTAAGCGTTCTGCTAACTTATAAGATCGAACAAAATAGTTCATCTTTTCTATGGCTTCACAAACAACTACAGTCCACTTGCGATCTCTCCATCTAACCTAACCTAAAACTCGTAGCTCATATCAGCCAGAAGTGTCTTGGGAAGCAGGGCAGCAGTGTAAAGTGTTGTCAGAAGTAAGCAACTTTACTGCTACTGGGTGCCAGGCCACAAAGGCCAATGAAATAGTGAACGAGATTGCCAAGAATGATGTACGGCTAACATCCAAAAACGTGATCAATAAGTTACCAGGGTGCAAAACTGCAAAAGTCTTGTACAAGACGGTAGATCGGAAGTACAAAAAATTCTTTTTGGCAGTCAATAGAAAAGACTGTAGGAACATGATGGGCATACCAACTGGTCACTGTCTGGTGGCAGCACACGCCGACATGATAGGGCTGATAGATCGTGAAACTGGGAAACAATGAAGCATCTCTTGTGCACTTGTGCATTGGCAACTCTGTAAGCATCCGAGGTCACTACAGTATGATACACTGGAGAAGCTATCAACAGTGAGGCCGCAGAATCTGTTAAAATTCGCATCAAGCGGATGCATTCTAAGCGATGACTACTCATCTGGGACTTGGCAACTGAACTCCTGCCCCAGTCAAGTTTGATTAGCGTGCAGGTCGAGGACTATTTTGAATTTCAGGCGCTCTGTCGACGTCGTCATAAGGTTTGTACAGCTTGTTTAAAAGGTCCTTAAGATTGATAGCATAGCGAAATAAGAACTCCTTCACTTCCACTGTTGTGAGAATAAGTCTCAAACTAAATTTCTTCTTCTGGATTTTCACGTTCCATCAAATCAAAAATATAGCTCATTTAAAAAAAAGAAATATCTGCTTTAATCTCTCCAAATTAATACTTACTGCTCACCAAGGATTTTGTGCACCGAAATACACGAGCACATAACCCGAATTTATTTGCGCAAATAAATTTTAATTACACTTGCTCGATTAAGCATTAGAAAGGGCGGATTGTCCAAGAGTAATTACCATGCAAATTGCAGGCAACTTAATTACAGCAGACAAACGAAAAAATGTACGAACCTTTTGCGACCTTTTGCGCACAACAACAACTCGTCAGCTACTTGCAGAAGCTAAGCCGTTAACTTGAGGCGTGACCGCAATCAATCATTTCCGACGAAAATCAAACAAATTCGAACCGACCCACGACAAATAAAATCCCAAAACGACGATAAAGTAATAAGAGACACGAAAAAGAAATGACAGCAACATATATAAAGAAGAATCAACAAAGAAATCAAAGACAAGTTGTTGTTGGTGGTGGCAAAAAAAGTGACAAGAACTCAATGAAAGCGAGTGAAAATAGCACGCGAAAAACAGGTCACCAAACTAAAAAAGGCGACACCAAAGCCGCGATGCGCACTGAGCGATAAGGTGTTTGGGTAAAAAGCAACAACAACAACTACAAAAGACAAAAATCAAGCACCAAATCAGCCACAGCAAAAAGTACGCGTACGAGTTGGCCAAAGAAGCGCCAATTGCCGCAATTCGCCACAGAGGCGCACAGATATGATTGACCTGATTTTCGTAGTCGTCGGTACGGAGCTTTCTTACCTCTACTCTGCTGCGCTGCTACTGTGATGTGCATACAGACATGTGAGCAGTAATAACGGTTCTGCATGTAGATATATGTGAGCCAGTATCTGCTGCACTCGGTAACAGGCTGCCTGGCAAAGCAGTGCAATTTTTCGTTGTTGCAACGAACAAGCAACGAGCAACATGTCTTTGCAACGAATCTGCCACTTGACTAATGTACGACATATCGGCTGTGTTTTGGTAAGTTAAAGACGCACTAAGAGTAGATATTTATATTTTTGCATGTTTTACCAATTTATTGCTTTCAGTTTTACCAGAAGATGAATATATTATGTGTGTGTGTTTTTGTTTTGAGGTTAAGTTTGATATGAAATTATTATAGTACTGATATAATTTGATTTTTAGGTGACTCAGCTTATTAAGCTTCTCTGCTCTTTACAAATGTGCTTCTTAAGCATGTCAATCCAACTCCAGATACTGTTGTTTCGAAGACCAGATTCTCACTTTGAATAATTTTAAGTGTTTTTATTCTGACGACCATTTTCATCCACGGCAACTCCATAAAATTATTAGTGATCTTCAGAAATTCGAATAAAATAGAGAATAACTAAAGAACGTTAATGACCACAAAAAATCTGTCTGTGCTCAATGACTAAGCTTCGGAGAAGGAATACTAGTGTTAATTTTTTCTAAATAAACCTTAAGAACAGTTTCCTACCGCCGAGGTCGGTATCGACAAAGGTAAATGGTAAGACCGTCAATTTAAGAGCGACCAAAATAAATCACCGGAAATTGATTTCACTTCGCCCTAATAGGGATGGGTGCGAAAGGATATGGAGACTAGAGGCCTATGAACATAAGCTCTTTCAATAAACTGAGGTCACACAATTCAACTATGCTGTTCTAGAGCATTCAGCTCCTCCAAGGTTTGCTTAAAGAAATGATCTCTAGGGATCAGGAGCTGAATATCTCGAGAAGTATTAATGATACCGATTTTGACCTCGGACTTTTTTTATAGCAAATAAAATTTCCTACAAAATTTGTCATGTACATTTTTTCTATAGCTTCTGTCATTTACGAGATATATACAAAAAATTGCGAAATTCTTGAAAAAATCGGGTTTAGAGCCCCGTACTACCTCGCCGACGACTTACGACTTTGTTTCACTGGGCACTTTTGTAGAGTGAACAATTCTGAGAAATATGCGACTAAAGTCAAAGCGATGCCATAAAATACCTCTGATCTGTAGGAATTTAAAGATAAAAACTCGCGATTGTAGTGTATTTTCTATGGAAAATGGTCCATTTCTTAATGTTAATATTAAGGGCTAAATTTTTAGGGGACTTTTTTTAGGGTATTTCTAAGGACATTTCGTGACGGGACTGAAAAAAATTAATAGTTCAAAAAAAAACAAAACACTCTAATATACATACATGTATATATATGTATATTTATATATCATACAAACAAGACAAATTAAATGACGAGTTCAAGGAACGCTTCAACGCCCTTGCCCTTTAAAACTGCTATATTTTTATGCCCTGAACAGGGTATATTAAGTTTGCCACAAAGTTTGGAACACCCAGAAGGAAGCGTCGGAGACCCTATAAAGTATATATGTATATAAATGATTAGTATGTTGAGCTGAGTCGATTTAGCCATGTCCGTTCGACCGTCTGTCTGTATATATACGAACTAGTCCCTCAGTTTTTAAGATATCGCTTTGAAATTTTGCAAACGTCATTTTCTCTTCAATAAGCTGCTCATTTGCCGGAACTGCCGACATCGGACCACTATGGCATATAGCTACCATACAAACTGAATGATCGGAATCAAGTTCTTGTAAGGAAAACTTTCACATTTAACAAGATATCACGAAATTTGGTATAGATTATTTTCTAAGACAACAATGTAATCTCCGAAGAAATTGTTCAGATCGGCTTACAATAGCATATAGCTGCCATACAAACCGAACGATCGGAATCAAGAGCTTGTATGGAAAACTTTCGAATTTGACATGGATTACTGCTTAAGATAATAATATAATCTCCGAAAAAATTGCTCGGATCGGATTACTATAGCATATAGCTTCCATATAAACTAAACACACAGTTACCAAAAGAAATGCACCTGTGAAGGGTATATTAGCTTCGATGCAGCCAAAGTTAACGTTTTTTCTTGTTTTCACTTCAATTGTATTTGCTCTCTTCTGCTCCTCTGCAATTTATTGGCCCTTTCTCTCCACCCGGTTGTGTACTTAATTTTTCCTGGCTGTGGTGCAGCATGTGTTGACGTGTGATTACCATCGCAGCAAGCTTTTAATGTGCATGCCCTCAGCCAGATCATTTACGCTTTTTGATTAATTGAAATTTCACTTTTCGACTTTTTTTACAAAATCATTATTTTCGTCCTTATGTTTATGTATGTGTGTACAAATGAGAAGCTAATAAGTGTTTGTACGTAAAATTTAATACTTTTGATTACTTAAAGTTTTATATTATTGCATATCATACATACATGCATATGTATATATATATAACTAGGTGCATATTTTCGCATGCGAAAAACACGCAAATTAAATCTACAGTTTAATACCTGTATGCTCTACAGTACAAGACATGAAAATGGGGACAGAGCTAAAATAATATAAAAAAAAAAACAAGAAATAACCCTAACTTCAAGGCCTTAACTTCGGAAACCATAATACTTTTCACTTAAACAAAAGCTTTCTTTAAAGTACTAGATGTTGATCGGATAGTTTGTATAGCAGCTATGTGATGTAATGACGTGGTCTGAACAATTTCTTGGAAGATTACACCGTTGCCTTCAAAAAAAATAATTTTTGTGAACGAAAATACATGGACTTCATTGTGATCGATTAGTTTGTAAGGCAACAAAAGTGTGTTACATTTCGAGATTCCTTGCTTTTTTAAAGAAAAAACACAGAAACTTCCAATTTAAAGGGGAATGTCTATTATCGCTCGAAAAAACATTCTTTCGCACATTATTTTGAAGATCACTTCTTTCCAATGTTGACCGCGGCTACGTTTCATATGGTCCATCCGTTGAATTCATTTTTCAATGACTCGTTCAAGCATTTCGACTTGTAACTAACGAATGAAACGAATGATGTTTTGCTCCAAGGCCTGAATCGAAGTGCGATTGTATGACATCACACCAACTTTTTGGCCAATCCACCGGCCCAAAACGTGAAATTATTTGCTCTCCGAAGTGTTCTCTCAATAAATCCATTGATTGATGCGATGTGTGGGAAGTGTCGCCGTCTTGTTGAAACCAAATTTCGCCGAGATAACGAGTTTCAATTTCAGGCATCAAATAATCAGTTAGATTCTCACCAGCATTACTTTTGAAGAAATGTGGACCGCTGATTCCACTGCCTCACAAACCACACACAACCGTTGTTTTTTCTGCATGAAATGGCTGCTCTTGAATCTTTCCAGATTACTCTTCGTTCCAAGTCTGGCAATGTCGCTTGTTTACATATCCATTGAACCAGAAATGGCCCTCATGGCTGAACAAAATTTATCTGGAAAACGTCGGACATTCTTGGAACTTTTTAAGAGTCCATAGAGCGAAGTCATGTCGCTTGGGAATGTCGAGCAGCTTCAGTTCTTGCACAAATTTTATATGGTTTTTGTAGGCAAAGTAGTGACTTGAAACGACAAAATATTTGCAGAAACAGAGTTGATTTAGAAGGCATTAAGATGCAGTCTAAGATTTACCTGATAATCTATTCAGAAATGGCAACAAAGGTTTCTTATAGAGATTCCTTGACTTCAATGAAAAATATGATGTTTAAGAATACAATTTATGCAGTCTTAAAGAAAGTCTCCTGTACAACAGATATTTTTTCAACGCCGTTAATTTAGGTTCTTTGCAGACAATTTAGAGGAAGAAAAATGCTGCAAGATGAACAAAATTTCTTTAAGGCTACAAAGTTTTCCAAAACTTATTTTGTCTTTTATAAGGTCAGCTCTGGCGTAAACCGAAGATGAATATTGATCTTCTACATCTAACCTGTTGTTCTGGAATCCCCAAATCTAACATGATTGATAGAAGAAGAAAAATTTTTAATCAACAATGTAACGATATTTATATGACCACAAAAACAAGACTCACAGGCAGCAACCTGAAACACTGAAAATAGAAACAATTTCCACGCATGAAATTCGAAGTGTCGCCTTTTTCAGTTTGCATACCGCGATAATACATTGTGTCAATATTTGACATCCATCACGCCGACTGACGACTATCCGTCGCCGTTTGAAAGCAATACGAATCGCGGTGACAGCGACAAAGCAAGCCCCAAATCAATGCCAACAATGCCACAAAAGAAATGAAAAACGAACGAGGCATTTGACAAAGGCCAAAAGAAGTTGGTAAGCAACGGCTGTCGCCAGACATTTTCGCCACTTTTTCGTGTCCCATTCTACGCCGAAATCTGTTTACAAGCCCCTCATCAAAAGTGACACAGCCAGTTTTGGGTAACACCGATGGGTAACACAGTGGCAGCAATGCAACCGGCTACCTATGTAGATGACAAGTTGTTGCTTTCACCGTTATTGTTGTTGTTGTAGCTATTGTTGTTATTAGGTGCGCTTAGCGGTGTGGGAAGAGGAAATCGATTGAAATGATCGACATAAAAGTGGCCAATACTGAGGAGCGAAAAAAGGCAGCAACAACACACCACACGAAACGCACGTACTGTAAACAAGGCAGGCGACTGCCACCAGCCACCAGGCACCAGCCACCAGTGAAAAGCAAACAAACAAAAAGACACTTCTTAACAAGAATCAACTCTGTATGCATGGCACACTCACACTCACATATACATGAACGTATGTGTCCGGGAAGGTGGCTTAAAGCGAGAAAAGTGAGATTTTTCACCGTCAACAGTATTGTTTACATGACGGCCATTGCCTTGATGGACAACACAAGTTGCATGAAGTGCTGCTGAATTCATCATGCCACATTGAATGGTGACAATTTGTGTGCTCTTCTTGTTGTTGTTGCTGTTGTTGATGTGTTGTGGCAGGAATCGAAGCGCAAAATTTTTTGAGCTCTGCTGTGAATGTTCTCTGGTAAACATTAAGCTCCATGTGGCATGAACGTGGGGCATTTAGTGTTGTTGCGCCTGGGTGCTGCCAGCGGGTAAACAACAGAAGTGAGTATATATGTATGTTAATGCCACTACCACCAATTCGCTCATCAGCGCCTCCACCGCTCCAGCGTAGACAACAGCAACAACCGCCAGTGTTGTGCTCACATCCGGTATCACATTCGATTCAATTGAGATTTACCTGTACGTGACTGAAATACGAAAGCGAAGCATGCAACACGCCGCTGCTGAAGCAAAACATGTTTACGAGCGTAGCAACGTGAGAAGTTTTGCGTGTGCGGCAAGCGGAGATTTGTGGATGTCATGAATGTATGTGTAGACCCAGTAGGAAGTTTACCTTAAAGCTGGAACACTCTCTTACACTTAAAACGTTCGCAATTTGCTTACGATCATTAAGAGTGTTGTGGAAATGTATGGCTTGGAGAATGGAGTCATGAGTTCACGCAAGTGAGGAAAGTCCTCTGATCGCCATTCACTTGGAAGTGGCCAGAAACGATTCTTTTACATATGGCTCAAGCAACTCATGACTTCCGGTCCTAAAGCAAGGCTAGCTTGGCTAGCCAAAGAACATACGTTTAAAGGCGAGCTAAAGTGAGAAGGCGAAATATCCCCATCCAAAGGGTTGTGCGCTGGGTTTGTGACCCGTCACGTAACAAACACTACCAATGAAAACTAATCGACAGTCTCGGGTGAGTGACCCCGCTTTTCATGACGACCATGGCAAACGAATTAAGGAATTTTGATTTTTTAATTTTATATTATTTTACAGTTGAAGCCAATAAGAAGGTCTTTTTAGAACAAATTAAATATTCAAAATAACTTTTAAGTTTTTGATAAAAAAAATATTTTCGAAAACAGCGTTCCTTTGCAGATAAAAACTCGTATGTAATATTGTAATAAAAATTTCGAAGCAGAGAAATAAAAACATTTAGCACTAATTCACTTTTTTTCTTTTCAAAATTTTTCCTACTGGGACACCTCTACAGAACACATACGCATACCAGTGAAGGATGTGAAAAGCTAGTCGAAAATAGTTTCCGAGCTATGCAGGAAAGTTGTAATTAACAAATCTACACACGCCATGAATTAAACTGTTGTTAAATAATAATTTCATGATGAAAACAACTTAAAGGCACAAACTTTTATTTGAGTGTGGTAGACTTCTAACGCGCTGGAATTTAAGGTCAATTAGAGTAAATGAGAAAAATTAAAAAAATAGAGAATTTTTTTTATGCCAGCGTTGTTAAAATGCCAGCCTGATACGTCGCACAAACAATAAGAGAGAAAAGAAATTAGCCGCTTTAGTTTTTAGGGCTCCTAAATTTCTCTAGATGTCTTTTTTGTATGGAAAAATTAACCAAACGAGTAAGAAAGCTTTAATTATAATGCTTCGCGCTTCAAAAAAGAATTATAGAACCTTAATATAAAAATTAAATTTTGAAAAGAGGTACTTGGAGACTTTATTAAAACTGAAAAATTTATGTAGTTCAATTGAGAAACTTTTACGAGAATCTGAATCTGATGAGTTTGGATTATAGTTTAGCGGTAACAGACCAAGTTTGAGTGTTACCTGGAAAGTATAGCCTAAATTGTTTTAGAAAAATTTTACTAATGTCATCAAGGAGAAGTCCCGAATCACGCCCACGTTATGCCTAGACGATGCTTTGCTAACACAATATACCTTTTGGGTTTGAAAAATATTAGAATGAATTTCCACTCTGCGAGCATTATTAATAATAATTTAATCAAACAACTAAATAAGATAAAACATTTAAGCCACGAATTGAAAAAAGTTCTTAATTTTGGTGTTCAAACTGACTTAATTAAGCTCACACAATTATTGAATAATGACTGAAGTTTTTTATCACAAAAGTAGGAAAAAATTAATTTTTTGACTCTTTTATTAGAAAAAAATTAAAAACTTAAATACTATTTATTCTCATAAAAATATTAGAAATTTAGCGTATCCGTATCAATTTCACTCTTATTCCGTTCCGTTCTGAAAATTTTGATGTGAAAAAAGCTCTTCGCTCTGGTCGACCTATCGTTGAAAAGGTCGATGAAATTATGGAAAAGATTGACCAGGACCGTCACATAAACAGCCTTGTCATCGCTAAGGAACGTGACATTAATCATCAGACGGTTTTTGAGCCATTTAAAAAAGGCTTGGCTTCAAAAAGAAGCTCGATGTTTGAGCACCACATGAATTGTTTGAGAAAAATTAAATGGACCAAATTAAAATCTGCGATTCTTTGCTGAAACGAAATGAAATCGAACCATTTCTGAAGCGAATGGTAACAGGAGACAAAAAATGGATCAAATACTACAGTAATGTGCGAAAAAGATCATGTTCGAAGCGTGGTGAAGCCCAACAAATGGTCGCAAAGCCAGGATTGACGTCTCGAATGGTTATGCTGAGTGTTTGGAGGGATTAGAAAGGAATCATCCACTATGAGCTGCTTCAGCCTGATCGCACGATTGATTCTACATTTTACTGTCAACAACTGATGAGATTGAAACAAGCAATCGAAAAAAAATGGCCAGCACTGATCAACAGAAAGGGCTGAGTCTTCCATCAGAACAACGCTAGACCACACACATCTTCGATGACTCGACAAAAACTGGTAGAGCTTGGCTGGGAAGTTTTGATGCATCCACCATATAGCGCTGAGCTTACACTATCGGACTACCATTTGTTTCGGTCCATGCCGAACTTCGTTAATGGAGTAAAGTAGGCTTCAAGAGAATCCTGTAAAAATTACTTGTCGCAGTTTTTCGTCGCGAAACCAGAAACGTTTTACACTGACGGAATACCTGTAATGTCTCTAGCGGAAAAATAGCAAAAGGTGGTCGACGAAAATGGTATGTATTTAGTTTATTAAAGTTCATTATAAATATAAAAAATATATTGAACTTTGATTAGAATACGAAAAGATTTTTTCGACTACCCTGTATTTATTACCTGTAATGCCAACTAATCAAAGATGATTCGGGCTGGTCCATATCAACTGTGCTACAAAATCATAGAAAATGTTGTAGAAGAGTTTCGGAGCATCTTCTTAATCGTAAACAGAAGTATTTGGGTGATACAAACGATTGAACGAAGATCGTAAAGTCATCGGGAGCCTCTCTCAAGCGAATCGTCATTCCACCTCCATTAATGACGATAATATCGAAAAAATTAAAGGAAACAAGGCTTAAAAATCATCTTGTATTCAATCTCAACATATCTTACTGAAAGGTTCAGCTGATTTTTGTTAATGTTTCGGGTATAAGATTTGTCAAGGCTCGATTCGCATCGAAAGACCTGGATCTTTTTCAAGAACAAAGTCGAGTGGAGGTCGGAAAAGAGAACGTCGCGGAGTACCCTACCTTTATCAATACGAAAATGAGCCGAAACGGAAAAGGCTAAATTCGCTGAGGACACTTAAGGTCATCCTAGTCGAGACTTATAACAAGTTTAAGGAAATTTTTGATTAATATTGTTTGGATATTACAAGTATATTGGATTACGAGCTTATTTTGAAGGCGATAATAATGATTTGTATTAAAAAAAAATGTGAAAATGAAATGAGGAACAATTGATATTTGTAAGGAATTACGTCTTACGCTTTCGATTATTCTTCTCTTTTGGTACTTGAACCTCCGAACCCGCTAGAGGTCAATACTTGCGGACCAATCGTGGCATTTGCAATGCCTTGAGATTAAAGTGATAGATTTGAACTGTTATTTTGTAACTGCTTCTTAAAGTATTAGTATGCATAAGAAAGGTTTGTTCTAAAAACCTAATATTTTGGAAAAGTACTTGTAGATATATAAGGCAAAGGTACAAACCTAAATATTCGCTCCAAATGTGCAGCGACCGCGTACCGGGTTCATGCTAGAGCGAGCTTCTTCAATACACACCTAAGTGCGTATTTACGAAACCATATGGCGGTGAGTCTACATACTACCACATATCAGGCAACATTAGCCCACAACAAAACCAGCAACAACGACAAATAAAATGAATGGCAACGCAGTTAGCAGCGCATCTGTGATGAAGTCAAGACGTCGCACATGGCTGGGCTCGCAGATACTCACAAAAGGTAGCTGAAAACACATGTAAGTATATATGTATGTACGAATAAGTGTGTATAAATAGGCGGCAAAATATTTGCCAACAAGCAGACGTTAAATCAGATGGGCGCAAAAAATGGCAAAAAGTGTAATAGACAAACACACACACACACATGCATGCATGACTATACCAAATACATTTTTATACGTATGAGCTTGTGGAAGTGTATTATAAGAGCAAGCACACACACACGCACGCACACATACACATGCATATTTGCAAAATCTAAGCAAGGCAAGGAAATCGACAATAGAAAGGAATGTTTTGTGAATATAAATTGCGACTGCCCGTGTGTGTGTGTGTGTGTGGCGAAACTCCCAAGCAAGCTGCAAAGTGGGAACTAGGAGTGAAGGGAGTGAGGTGGCAAACGCTTGCGAGTGGATGTAGGCAGATGCGTTGCATGTGAAGAAAGTCGCATGGCTGTGGAAAATATTGCAAACTGTGACATATCTGCAATAAATACGAGTTTATTTTTGTGACATGTGTGTGTGCGTGCGTGTGCTTGCCTTGCTGTTTGGGTATTCGCATGCAGTCACAGGCTGCCAGTGCCACCTCCCCATTGGGCGCAAGTTGCTAGTGTGTCATGCCAGCGCTGTGACAGCGGCAAACTGCTTTGGTGCATGAAACACACACACACACCTTCATGCATACGTGTGTGCGCCCATAAACTAGCATAGGGGAGGTAGCATGTCATCAGCCAAGAACTCAACGTTCTCATATGCGGCTGCTTCTTATGAGATTCTACGTTTCTTCTTGCCACGGCGTTGTTGCCGCGCCAACGGCGCTATGCTGGGCCTAGAAAAAATGCGCTGAGCTATGCGATGACTTGCATGCCGCAGCGCAGAAATCTTATGAGACAGCGGAACGTTCGCCTGTTGCAGTTGATGGTGGTGGCTGCTGCGCGTGAATGTCGCATGCCGGGAACAGATTTTTCAGCCGTGTTCGACAGATTTGAAGACCAAATGGAATTTATATCGGAAATGGTGAATGAGAATGGCACATTTGTAGGCTGGCTGGTATGCATGGCATATGAGATATCTATGTTCAGCATGCATGTGTGGAATATTTGCAAAAAAATTAAATCGTATTAAAGTTTTCGAAGCAAGGGAAGACTTAACTGCTAATAATAAGTTTCATGACCTTACCGCTTCAGGGCAAGTACTTGCATTTGGCACTTAAAACTGTGGTGTTGCTGAAAAACAATGCTAATTTGTACGTAATATTCTTTATTTTTATCAGTAACTTTCCAACCACCTTCGCTGATTTGGTTGAGTGCTTCACTACCACCCAATAGGTGTGTGTCTCGACTATCAGAAAATAATGGAAACGCATTTTTTATAATTCCAATCAGTAGTTCGAACGTTCTAAAAGGAAATGTGGAAACATGTTAAGCCACGGGTACGTACAAAAAATTCCCGCGCCAGTGAGACACAGAAGTGTCGAGAAGTTTTCTGCCGCTAGCGCATCAATTGAAAAGGACCCAAATCAGTCTCTCACACGTCGTTGTGGAGAATTTTACGAAAGCATCTTGGCCTACATCCCTACAAGATTAAATTGACGCAGGAACTGAACCCGCTTGAGGGGTTGAGCAACAACTTAAAAATGATCCGGATTTTCATCGAAAAATCGTCTTCAGCGATGAGACTCATTTCTGGCTGATTGGCTTCGTCTATAAACAAAATATGCATTATTGGTCAGGCGGCAATCCACACGTACTCCATGAGTCACCATATTATCCCGAAAAAATTATGGTTTGGTGCGGTTTATGAGCCGGCGTCGTCATTGGGTCGTTCTTCGTTCGTGATGATCAAGACCGGCACGATACTGTGAATGGGAATCGCTATGCTCAATGATAACCGAATATTTTTGGACTGAATTGGATGATATGGACTAAGACAATAGGTGGTTCCAACACGACAGCGCCACAAGCCACACAGCGAGTGTCACAATCGATTTACTGAAAACAAAGTTTGGTGAACCTGTTATCTCACGAAATGGCCCAGTCTATTAGCCGCCTCGATAATGCGATTTAGACTATTTGCTGTGAGGCTACGCCGAATCTATGGTCATATGCTAACAAGCCGGCGAAAACTCGTTAGTTCGGCAATGTCCATATGAACGGCCAGACATGGTTAAACCTAAAACTTACGAAATATTTCAAAACAAATTTAAGGAAATTCTCTCGAGCTCAGTATAAGTGGGTCTTGCAAAAGCCAACCGTGTACAGTAAGACGTTTTGATATAAAAAAATCTAGGCGTGAACAATAAGCTCGGCGAATTGAATACTTCAAGCCTTTCCATTAACTTCAAAGAGCTGCCAGCCAGAAAATTTCATTGGAAAAAAACCTGCAACAAATGCAAAAACCATAAAATACATATACTTCCGGATTGGTATTCCCGGTCACATTGGCAGATATGGGTGGACAACATGGTCTTCATTGGATTATGCTCTTCTTAGTCTGCTAAGGGGAGATCAAATGGTGAGTAGAAAAAAGCTGAGATGGCATTCCTATACCCTGATTTTTCATAAGTGTCTCACCATTTCGGAACTACGAGCCTTCGGAATCTCTTAAAATCCATAACGATTGGATTTCACATCATTACTGAGAAACGGAATTGCACTGAAAAAGTTATATCCATTCTTCAAACAAATCCACAGACCTAACCGAACTTGATTACTTCATTGAACTCGGGATACAACTACTCTGTAAACTCAAATAATTATATAGAACAAAGTTTTTTTTTTGAAATGCCTATCAATATTTGGAACGGAGCTGTAAAGCCTGGGAATTACTAACTCCGTTGACATTAGTCAATGGAAAGGTATTTCGACTGTAAATACTTATAGCTCACTTCACATTTCTTTGTCCTTTATACTTTATACATAGGTATGAGCGCCAAGCCAGCTAAGTATCTTATCAAAAGTCATCCACCGACCAAAGTGCGGTCGTTCATAGTCTGCTGCGGTCAAACTTGTTTTGATATCACACAAAAGTCAAGCATTGGAACGTGTGGAAACTGGAAACAACAACGACAGCAAAACAAGGAGTGATACCGAGAGCGGGGAGTAAGATAAGCGAGAGAGCAAACGCTAAAGGCAATTCTAATGCGGAAGGCCGTTCAAGTAATCAGCATTTTACGTTGCGCTTGCACTCTACAATGCATTCCACATGGCGCTGCGCTGAGAGCGCCGTCCTAAACCCACTCCAATGGAACGCAATTGTATCTCATAGATACAAAAGACACTTGTAGCCAATGTAGAATTTGTATGCTGATGGTGTAGTTGGATGCACAGCTGGTCGGCAATTAGAAGATACCTTCCACAAGGCACACACACACACACGCCCACATTGTGGTAGTGGAGATAAAAGACGACGCTGTCGCGATGAGCTGCGCAGTCGACGTCGCTGTTTACACAATTATTATTGCTTTGCAGTGCTTGCCATTAATAGTAGGGAGATAGTGCCAGGAGACTGTTGGCAACGCGGTGCATAGTGCTCGTGTAGCCGACAATTATAAACTGTTTCTGAGTGGCTCGCTGCTTGGTCGCCGTCGCTGTCAGCGGTGCTGGCGTCGACATTACGTTTGGCGTCGCCGTCGTCGTCGCCATCGCCAACGAAGTAGTGGTAGTGGTGGTTGGGGCCTCTGTTGATATCGAGCAGATTGAATGTGCATAAAATTTATGTTCTTTTTAGTCCATTACGACGAGTCTGCGAGTGTTAACGTGCGCGTACGCAAGACAATTGTTGAGCATTCGAAAGCGTTTGTTCGCTTCAGTTGGAGTGTTGATGCGGCAAAGTGAGTTTTCGGCAAGTCAAGTAGCCAAGCGGTGGCAAGTTGTGTTTTCTAATACGATAATTTAGGGCAAATAATCAGAAAATAATATAATTTTAAATAACTAAGTTTATTTGTTTATGATTTTTTTGTATAAAAAAAAATTATTAAAAAAAAAAATTAAAAAAAGAAATAATTAATTTGGTGCTTTCCAATAAAAAAAAATTGTGCACGCATATTTTTCCACCCGTTACGAGTGTTGATACCCCAATCAATTAAACAAAAAGTGCAAATTGCAACAACTGCGCAAACTGCCAAGTTACACACTCAAACAGCAATAACAACAACATTTGTAACCGGCTAAGCTGGCATTCAACGTGCCCATCGGCCACTGCGGCAGCCACGCCAACCAATGTAACGCCAAGTCTCAGACCTGCCAGTCCAGCTACTTCGCGCCGTAAACCCCGCCACCGCCGCAGTTAGTGCTAAAATACGTGTGTGCTGTTGCGGTTGCAACAAAAGAAAAAACAAATAAATGCAATAAATACAAAATAAATGGAAAATGTTGCAAAACTTCCATTAAACGAGTTTGACACATAAACACATGCAACACGGCCTTACAAGTGTATATGTGTATGTGTGTTGTTGCTGTGTGTCTGTATTTGTTTTTGTGTCCGCGCTCCGGAAAAACCTGTTGCACTCGGTGCTGCATTCACACGCTCCGTGGCCATCACAAACGGAGTGCATTCATTCTATTGCAGTGTGTGTTGCATGCAACAAAAAATGTCCCGCTGTTGAATTGCATGTGGAATGAACGAAATATATTATTGCAGCGAGCCACTAGAATAGAAGGCACTAAATAATAGCATTGCTAACTTAAGGTAAGAAATTAAAGCCAGCGGTCATCTTTAAACGCAGCTTCTTGCTTGTACTGGCAAATGTGTTGGTAGAAAAGACTCTTTCTTCATGCTAAAAACATAAAAAACTTTTTAGCGAATCACATTTAATAAATATAGAAAATATTGTAAATATTTCTATGTTCTTTGACAATTTCGGTGGTGAATAAAACATATTTTAGACTCAGTGCTTCAATTAATTTCCAATTCGAATTTATGTACGTAGGATGATACTTTTGTCTTACTCTTGCAACATGTTGCACGTACTTCAATTGTTCTGTTTTTAAAGGGTAAACCATATCGTGGTTCCCTACTTAAAAAAAAACACACAAAAACTTCAAATTTAATGGGGAATGTTTATTATCATTCGATAAAACATTCTTTGGCATTTATTTTATGAAGATTGTCTCTTTCAACTATTGGCCGCAGCTCCGTCTCAGATAGTTCATCCGTTGAGTGCAATTTTCGATGATTCGTTCGAGCATTTTGACTGGTAACTGGCGAATGACAAGCATGATATTTTGTTACAAGGCCTGAATCGAAGCGAGATTGTCCGCATATACCTTAGACTTTACATATCCTCAGAGGAGAGGGTGTAACGGTGTGATATCACACGATCTTGGTGATCAATCCACCGGCCCAAAACGTGAAATTGTGTGCTAACCAAAGTGTTCTCTCTGTAAACCCATTGTTTTAAGCGATGTGAGAGAAGTGGTGCCGGCTTGTTTTAACCAAATGTCACCGAGATCAGGAGCTTTAATTTCAGGTATCAAGTAGTCGGTTATCATGGCGCGATAACCGTTTAAGGTTGCGTTCTCACTGGCATCATTTTAGACGAAATATTTAGGCCGATGATTCCACCGGCCCACAGACCACACCAAACCATTGTTTTTTCAAGATGAAATGGCATCTCTTAGATCTCCGCAGATTGCGCTCTTCGTCCAAAAATGCGCTACATCGCTGAACAAAATTTGGCTCGAAAACGTCGGACTTTCTAGGAACTTTTCAAGAGCCTATAGAACAAAGCGATGTCGCTTGGGAAGATCGAGCGGCTTCAGTTCTTGCACAAGCTGTATTTGTACGCTTTCACTTTAAGATCTCGACGTAAAATGCGCCACGTCGTTCCATACGTCAGTAGGAGTTGCTGTGAAGGACGCCGAATAAAGTTGAACTATTTGTAAAAGTTACTCAGGCGTAAGTCTTTTCATGATGAAATACCAAAAAATACAAAACAGAAATAACGTGACAGTTTGACACAACTCACGGGTGATCTGTCAGCAAAATGCTATTGAAAAAAATACCTCAGCTTGGATCACCCGTTAATAGCGTAAAATATTCGTAGGAAGTGGAAGTGCCTTAAACTTTTTGAAAAATATTTTTTCTACACATCACCAGCAGCATCAGATCACACCTATGACTTGCGCTTGAATAAATCAGAATCGAACAACATGTTGACCTCCTCCAAATTTAACTAATGAAAATTTCGATGTTCGAAAAGGTGCTCATACCATCCGACTGACAAAAATCTACATCTTCACTTATTAGAATATAATGCTTTAACATCACATTCAAAATTGGTTTCCGAGCCAATAAAAACATGACAATTTACCATAAACTTGTTTGTAGGCTTCTGCCCGGATGGTCTTCAGTGCCTTCAACAACTTCAGCGATTTACTCTATTCTACATGGACACGCTTTATGCTCAAAACATTAACCAAAAGAGTTATTGAGATCCTCCATTACTCCGCTGCCGTGGTTAGCAGATAATGTTTTGTGGCGCTCGTGATAATGTAGGCTTCCCAAATCAATTCTGGAACATTTTCAACGATTTCTACGCCATAATTCCATTAGAAGCATAAAATTTGAAGCAACCACGTTGTTTAACTTTTTCTCATGGCAAAAATCGCCAGACTGTGTAAAGGAGATTTTTAAAGAAATATCGTAAAAAAAAAATAAAGTCTAAAAGTCAGAACAAGGGAAAAATATGTAATGAGCGAAATAAAAATTTATTTTATGATCAATGAGTCTCTCACTTCCCTCGAATGGTAATATTTTCGCCAATCTGTAATCATATTTTGAATAAATTAGAAAAATTCCTTAACCTCTCTCTACCAATCCATGCAGCACCTGTGCCTATTCGCATGACAATTTGTCCTCCGAAAAAACTGCCACTAATTAAATATAATTTACAACAACTACATGCATGCTGACCTACAATAGAACTTCAAGCCGAATACCCATAAACAACCGCCCACACGTCAACAAAAACAGCGAATTTCATGTCAACAATGCAAATAAACATCTGAGGCATGGAAAATATTGCAAAAACTGGCGCTGTAGTGAAAATGGCACGATTCATAAATAAATAAAAATGCTAAAAACAAAGTTTAATTCAGCTAAATAAAGGGTGCAGCTAAAAGAACAATATGATTGGAAACTTTAAAAATGCGTGAAGAAGTACTCAGAACCGGGTTCAACGTCGTATGAATCACGACTCGGCCGATATATGTAGAACTAAAAAATGAAATATGTACTACATAAAGTAAAATGCTCCTAATAACCCAGAACTCAGGTTCTTGTGTCTTAATTATGAATTTTAACAGCATTGTTTAATTGATTTATATTTACAGAATTAGAAAATTCAAATGGGACAACTAAAGCTTCAAGATCATGCACATAGTCCAAAATTTGTTAAACTTATTCCAGTTATACCAATATCTTTCTCAAAACTTTGGATGCTAAAGCCATTTTTCCAGCGTTGTATTGAAAAATAATTCATGCCAAATGTCCTGCTCGTCAAGTATAAAAGTTTTCCATAAAAGAATTCGATTTTGATCGCACAGTTTGTATGGCATATATACGAGCATGAGTGATTCGTTAGCGGCAGATTCAGCTATGAGCCTCTTGGGGCGAAAAGCACGAGTGTAAAATTTCAGATTAATTTTTCGAAATCTAAGAGACTAGTTTGCGTTTATACTGATAGACAGACGAACATCGCAAAATCAACTCAGCTCGTCATGGTGGTCATTCATATATAGTATATATATTTTATAGGCTCTTCGGGGCATAATTTATAGGTGATACAGGTATTTACTATTCATTATCTTTTATTCTTCTTCTGTTTTATTGGCGTGGAGTTTACAACAGCTCGCCAATCGTTCTTTCTTTTCGCTGTTTGGTACAATTTGGAGATTCCAAGTGTAGCCAGGTGCTTCTCCACCTCGTCTTTCCAACGGAATGGAGACCTTCCTCTGCATTCCCAGATGCGTACGGCGTCGAATACGCTCAAAGCTGGAGTTTTCTCTTTCATTCAGACTACATGACCTAGCCGGCGTAGCAGCTGTCTCGTGATTCGCTGAACTATGTCAATGTCGTCGTATATCTCGTACAGCTCATCTGTCCACCGAATGGGGTATTCGCCGTTGCCAAAGCCTAAAGGACCATAAATATTTCGCAGAAGCTTTCTCTCAAAAACTCCTAAGGCCGATTCATCAGATGTTGTCGTCATACATGGCTCCACACCAAATAGCAAGACTGGAATGATGAGTGACTTGTAGAGTTTGGCCTTTGTTCGTCGAGAGAGGACTTTACTTCTCAATTTCCCATGCAGTCCGAAGTAGCACCTGTTGGCAAGAGTTATCCTGCTTTGGATTTCGAGGTTGACTTTGTTGTTGATGTTAATGATCCAAGATACATGAAATTATCTACGACTTCGGAGTTATGACTGAACACTACACTAACGGCACGGTTGTTGAGAACAATGATATTAATATCATCGGCGTACGCCAACAGCTGTACACTTTTATAGAAGATTATAGATGTGCGCCTCGAATTATTTCTTCTAGAAGTAGATTGAAGAGGTCGCACGATTGGGAGTCGCCTTGTTTCAAACCTCTTTTGGTATCGAACGGCTCGGAGAGGTCCCTCCCGATCCTGAGGAAGCACATTATTTTTATAAGAGGCCCCCTAAAAATTCATTTTTCAACAAGCACTCAACCAGTGACCAGTCAATAGCAGATATTCTCTGAATTAAAGCAGTATCAGAATAAACATCTTTTGGCTTCCAAAAAAAATTAAGTAGTTATTCAAATTACCTGCCTTTTACTGGTTTTAAAAAATCCATGAAATAATAATAATATATATCTTCACATTTTTCGGAAAATTTATCAAATTTAATTTTTGAAATTTATAAAAAAAATCATAAAATATATTTAAAAAAAAACTACGAAAATGTTTCAAACAAATTTAACCCACTTTTCATGCCAGCAGACAAATAAAACATCTTTAGAAGAATTTCTTGCTTACTTATAAGCTTTTAAGGTACAGTTCTTAGAATGTTGCATGCAACAAATGAATAGATAACAAAAAAACTGTGTGAAGAAGAAGCAGATAATGTGTTTGTAAGCGAATACCAGTAAGAAATGCATTGTATGTTCGATATTTTTAGCGAAAACGTACTAACGAATATTCGCGCCTGTATATTTCATTTGCGGAATGCGGTTGCGCATGCGCGGCAGTTAATTTACAGCCACAACAAAAACGATCTTTGGAGCATGAGAAGCATGGGAAAAATTGGAAATGTGGAATGTTGCGGTTGGGAAGCGTGAAAATGTATTTATACACGCATTTGAGGCTGCGCATGCGTGTGGTGATTAGCATATCGCGAATTAATATTGCAGGTTATTTCCGCAATAAAATATAGGTAATATCCAAAGACGGATATAAAAACCAAAATATACATGAACTCAACTATTGTCTCAACTACTTTTATTATGCAGGGAAATTAAAGTCAACAAAATTAGCGAGAAGTAAATTGTTTTTAAATAAAATGCCGCTGAGTGCTCATTTGAGGCAAGGCATGAATTTAAGCAGCTGCAACAACACCAACAACGAAGTTTGCGCAAAAAAGTTGAAATAAAAAACTCGCTTAACTACCTCAACCATTAAAGCTGCTGACAACATATTATATTATATACATATATGTATGTATGTGGTGGCACTACAATAGCAACAACAGGTGCGCAAAAAACCGTGTTTAACTAGCATTGGGAATATGCCGCCAGTCACAAAGCGCGGCCAGTAGTCGGAGAACTAGAAAAATCCTATTAAAAGTTATTGCAATCAACAGCGCCAAAACACACACACACACCGGCATACACACTCGTACCTGCAAAGTGCACACAAATCACGTGCTGGCGGCGTCGTCAACCTGTGCTTGCCACTTGCTTGCCCCAAAAGGCACTTACCCGTTCTGTGGCGAGATTTGTTCGACAGCGCGAATATTCGGTTGCTTAGCTACCACCTTGTTGGCTGTTTAACGTTGTTTTTGTTGTTTGTGGCTTTTTTACTTTGTATGGCTTGCGGCAGCTGCTGCTGCTTGCCCCAACCTGGACCGGTCACAGAGCGCAATAATTTCAACTTTTCATTTCTTATAACTGCTTTTTAGTTGCAAATATGTTGTTGTTGTTGCTGCTGTTTCTGTTATTCGCATACACTCAAGGTGAATTGTGACCGACTTTGATCTGTTAATGTAGATAATTTAGAATTGTACCACCTGTTTAGAGCTGATTTGATAGTCGGCAAGAATTGAGTGAGCGCACATTAAGGCGGTCCGTAGTTGTTCCAAGAGATATTTGCACAACATATTTTCTAACCTCAAAACAGTCGCTGATGACTGGCGTAATAGTAGAAATCTCTTTTAAAAGTGTCCGATGCAGAGAGGCGAGAATTTATCCCCGGCACAACCTTACGAAAAGGCTTTCGAATGAAGCTCGGTGTCTCTCGATGAATTTAAAATAGATGATCACATGAAAATCTAGAAACCAATTTCAGTCATCAAAACTTCGCTTACTGGTTGGAGCACTTTAGGTTAGGCTAGGTTATACTGCAAACTGGCTGTCAGGTCATAAACAAACCTGCTGACCCTTAGTAATATCAGATGGAGCTTCCGTTTAATTAGAGCAGAAGTATTCATCATTCGGCTGTCATCGCTTTTTACGAACTTTAAGAACCACTTGATGTCTAATTTTGATATCTAATTTATTCCCTAGAGCAGCGAAGCTCTAAGAGGAGTTCTCAATAAAGCTGACCTGAAGTATAGGTGGTGTTCCAGCGTCTCTCTTATGCCTACTTCTCAGCACTTGAAAATAACTAATATTCACTATACTTGACTCTGAAGATTCAGACAACGCGAGCTTCAGATCATAATAGAGACGGTGCAATAGTAAAGAGTACGTCCATTATATTGATATCATTCGCCTCAACAACCGCGCTGTCTGCGTTCGCTTGAAAAGAAAGCAAAGCAAATGGGACAAACAGTCGTCGCACTCGCGACCAGATTCCCCGTCACTATTGACAGTCATAACTTCGGCGACGTAAATAATTTTGCCTATCTTGGAACCAGCATTAACACCAACAACAACGCTAGACTCGAGATCCAACGCAAAATAACCTTTGCCAATAAGTGCTACTTTGGACTAAGTAGGCAATTGAGAAGTACAGTCCTCTCTCGACGAATAAACATCAAATTGTATAAGTCACTCATCATCCCCATCCTTCTATATGGCACAGAGGGATGGACGATGACAACATCTGATGAGTCGGTGTTACGAGTTGTCTGCGCATTGGCAACGGTAAATACTGAAGTCGATGGAACGATGAGCTATACGACGACATATTTCAAAAATTATGACTTGAGGAGGCCAAGATGGAACCGACGAAGGCATCGACTTTGATATCTTCGTTTAAGTCAAAGTGTTTCATACTTTTAATTAAAACTTTTACTCCATTCAGTTGAAGAAAGCAAGGCTGAAAGCTCATTTGAAGCTCAAATTTCTTTTCTCGAATGGCTGAGTATCTGCTAAAGATTTTGGCTTTTAGTACCTCAACAATCCGACTCAAAACAGCAGATATTGGACGCCTTCTTTTCCATTTCAACTTTTGCTTCTGTTGAAAAATAAAGAGAGAGAATCGTCATAAGAGTGTGATTTTAGGTCACAAGACCGAAAATGCTTTCTTAAACGCCATGACAATATATATACGCAAAAATATATAATTAAAGCCAAAAGAACTGAGACTACTTGACATTACTCGAGCCAAAATCATAGTACTAGTTTGCTTTAAGAGAAGAGAACTGAAATTACTATGCACAGCAAATTAAGCTGCAGCACTATATTCGATGGAGTAAACAAAATGATGCAGGAGAGAACCCAGCAATAGCTAGGGAACGGTTAATTATGCTATGTAGACGGAGAAAATATATACTGACTTAAGGAAGAACCAGATCACCTTTATATAGACTATTTATCAGAAAGAAAAAGTTGATACCAATTTTTTTTGGCTCCAAATCATGATCAGTGGATTGCAAACGAAAAGTGGAAAAGAAAATAAATGTCACCGATAAGCATTTTCACGCAATTTTAACATAATAACCCACGTGCTATCGAATTTTCATTTATTCACCTTGAGAGGATTTTTAAAACCAATCAGCGAGTACGAAAAGTTCATTTTGAAGAATAAATTTATTATATTTTCAATTTCAATGCATGCATTTTTAATCTTGCTTCATATCACGCCACTCACAGCCGTCTCATTGTGCCGCGAGTGCAGTGAAAAAACGGTAAAATAATACAAAAATGCAAATTTCGCCTTTTCACTCGCCTCTTCAATCTTCACACAAACACGCACATACATACACTCACTCGTGGGCTGTTGAAGCCTACAACATAAAAATTCCATTACAAAAACAAAATTGCTATATACTTATATGTATGTGTGCATGTTTGTGTATGCAGTGCCTACTCGTGTTGCTGCTGCAGCGTGGAGCGGAAGATATGCCAAAAATTCACTGACAACCCATAAACAAGTCGATCAAATTGATGAGGAACGAACAGGCGAAGACAATCATAATGATTATGATTGAGGTGAACTGCACGCCGGAGGGCACAAACAGATGCGGAAAATGCGCGCTTAAACTATATACATAAATGGTAGGTGTGTGTTTGTATTTTTGAATACATTGAGCGTAATGCCAAAAGCAACAACAATTGGGCCAATTTAATACAATATTCTTTACAAACGCACACACATAAAGAAATTTAATGTTTATGAACTAAATTGTAATATTTATGCTACACCGTGAAATTTATTGGCCTCAATCGTTGGACTTCATAAGTGGTGAAAAGAGGTCACCGTGGCATAATAAATTGGTAATAAATTTAAAAATTTAAAAATAACCAAAAACAGTTTAAATTTTTAAATTTGTGCGAGTTCTTGCTAACAACTAACTGTTGTTTATACTATTAACTCTACTTAACTTAAATTCTTATTGGTAGCTCTCAGTTGGAGAGGTTCGGTGTGCTGTAAGAGAAAACCTCTTTATATTAAATGACGTATTGGTTAGTCGAGAAAGTCTTTTCGTATTTCTAATCAAACTTCAACTTACTTTTTATTATTTATAATGAACTTAAATAAACTAAATACTTATATATCACCTAAATATTGACCACCTTTCGCCATTTTTCCGCTAGAGACATTACAGTTATTCCATCAGTGTAAAACTTTTTTAGTTTCGCGGCGAAAACTGAGACAAATAATTTTCCCAGGCTTCTCTTGAAGTAAACTTTACTCCATTAAGGGAGTTCTGCATTGACCGAAACAAATGGTCGTCCGATGGTACAAGGTCAGGGCTATATGGTGGATGCATCAAAACTTTCCAGCCAAGCTCTCCCAGTTTTTACCGGGTCATCAAAAATGTGTAACGCTGTTCTGATGGAAGACGCAGCCCTTTCTGTTGACCAGTGCTGGCCGTTTTTTCGATTGCTTGCTTCAATCACATCAGTTGCTGACAGTAAAATGTAGAGTCAATCGCTCGACCAGGCTGAAGCAGCTCATAGTGGGTGATTCCTTTCCAATTCCACCAAACACTCAGCATAACCTTTCGAGACGTCCATCATGGCTTTGCGATCATTTGTTGAGCTTCACCACGCTTGGACCATAATATTTTTCTCACATTTTTCTCGTATTTGATCCACTTTTCGTCTCCTGTTACCATTCTCTTCAGAAATGGTTCCATCCAGACTTTAATTCGGTCCATTAAATTTTTCACAGGCAATTCATGTGTTACCCAAACATCGAGCTTCTTTTTGTAGCCAGCATTTTTTAATTTATTTAAAACCATTTGATGATGAATGTTGAGCTCCTTAGCGATGTCATGGCTGCTTATGTGACGGTCCCGGTCAAACTTTTCCATAATTTCATCGACTTTTTCAACGGTAAGACGACCAGCGCGAGGTGTATCTTTCACATTTAAATTTCCAGAACGGAAGCGGCCGAACCATTGTTGTGCTACACGAACTTATAGAGATGATGAGATATACGACTGCAATGGCAACTATTGATAAAATACGAAAAGACTTTTTCAACTATCAATATATTCTAAGAAGATGTAGTTTCGCTCGATAGGACCATTCAAGTCACAATTTTTGAGGGTGTTAGCGTGAAACGAGATATTACTTCACACCACTATACTACATATTAGTAGTTCAGTCAGACTAAAGTGAAAAAAGTTTTCAATTTCCTTCCTGCAAATTTCCACTATGAAATTGCTTCTTCAATTACTAATCTAGACGAACAAGACTTAAAGTTAGTGCGCTGAACTAAGGCTCTCAAAGTTGTTCGAAAAAAATTTTTTCTAAGTGTATGGCCGTTAGTATAGTTCAAAGATATGTACATATATGTAGTATATTCTGTGGCACGTATGTTTACCATTTATAGAAAATCTCCAATCTACGTTCATTTTGATGAACTCACCTCGGAGGCTTACGAGCTGATCGTGTGACTTGTCAGCTCGGCAGACTTGAGAAATTGTTGAAAGCGGAAGCGCACATTTTGAGCTACCTATTAGCGGCTTAAATGCAGCTAGAACTATTATTATTCAATCACGCGCTACCTGACTGCACAGCCAACCCAGGCCAGCGGCTGATTAGTGGAGTTGAGCACCAATAAGGTTGTAAGAATGCATAAAAGACATGGTTGCATGTGTAGAAGCTTGGGCTGCACTTTGGAAAGAGAAAACGTGTGCGTATTGACAGTTGCACCGTTATGTTTGACATGACTTTGACTTGTTGTTACATGCTGAGGTGCGTTTGATCATTATCTACACCAATACATGCAGAGGAATTAATGTAAATAGCTGATATGTAATGTGTGTGTGAACGTTTGGCTGTCTGTGAGGAAATATGTATATGTGTGTTTGAGGTGAGGTGTTAATGTTGCACAATGCATGGTTGCTTGCTTGCTTGTCAACAAGAAATTATTATTTTTTAATAAAAAACGTATGTATGTATGTGTGAATGTAGCAATTTTCGTGTATGTATGGATGTGTACATACGTGTGAGTTGCCTATGCAGATCACGTTTGATGTTATCAAATGCTTTGACCAACAGTATCGCTCATATCGCTGTTTATTGCTGGATTAGTGTATATGTGTGAGTGTACACATTTTCACTTTTTTATTTCTTTAAATATAATTTTTTTCTTTCATTCAAATCACACTGTGTGCAATGTGTAAATATTTGTACACTAATCGACTTATCTTTTTGTTTGTTTTCTATTGAATTCATGCAACGTTGGAGACACATACATATGTACATACATACATACATAAAAACGATCGCTCCAATATCTTCTTACCTTTGGAATTTCCATTATTGCTGTTGTTGTTGCTATTGTTGTTGATCTTTTGTAAGTGACGAGTGCGTTCGTAATGTGAGGTGTAGTCGTGGCTTGGTGTCAAATTCGGTGCGCTGAGTGGCTTTGTGTCGCCTTATCTGATTTCGAGTTGTGAGCAATTCGTGGATCAGCGAAACGCGCTGGTGAAAACAATGGTCCATTGCTATTCCATTTTCAACAAGCTGAACGCTGTAAGACAAAACAAAGAAACAGACGAATACGATTTAAATATTATTGAATTTTATTGCGGCCATAAAATCATCAAAAAATTGTAAGCAGCCCATTTGCTTTTAATTAAACCAGTCTTTGTTAACCCTTGTGTGAACAATATAGCTAAAGTTTTAGGCAGAAAAATTAAAAATATAGGCAAATATGCATAATTGACTTTGTTTCTCACTATAGAAATTGCAGTAAAAATTTAGAGTTTGAAATATTTTTTATGGGAGCTGCCACCTGTTCGGAATTTTTTAACTCAATACATTAAATAAAGTAATTAAAATATTGCTATTGTTTTTGTATTATTGGTAATTATAATTATAAGGTTTACTAAAAAACAGAGTGTTGCCACCTATTAGAAATTAATTGTTAAATAAACACCTAAAACTATGGAATTTGCATAAAAAATTCAGAGTTTATTTTTTATGAGAATTGCCACCTATATGGATTTTTTTAACTCAATAAAATTAATTAAGTAATTAAAATAATGCAATATGAGCCTTAAAATATATATTAACTACTTAGCAGCTTAAAAACGGTCTCTATACACCAATACATTAATTGAAAAATGATTAGAGTCATGGTTAGTTATATGGTGTTTTCAACGGCATATAATTTCCTAGACGCATATCTGTCACCAGCTGTCAAAGTGAACGTAAGCTTTTAACATTTATTATCAGCGTTCTTTGACAAATTATCATGCAAATACTTAAGGACTTTTTTTCGAAGCCTGCCAGTCATCTGGTTCTGGTTAACTTAACCAAAACTCAATGTCTAGTTAGGAGTCATCTAGCAGACTCAATGTCTGGTTAGCAGTCATATGTCAGTTAAGTCCTAGTTAACATAACCAACACTCAATATCTGGTTAACAGTCATATGTCAGTTAAGTGCTGGTTACCATAACCAACACTCAATGTCTGGTTAACAGTGATATGTCATTTAAGATCCGGTTAACTGAACCAAATTTCAATGTCTGGTTAACAATAATCCGTCTGTTAAGTTATGGTTAACTTGACCAAGACTCAATGTCTGGGTAGCAGTCATCTGTCGGTTCAGTTTTGGTTAACTTAACTAAGATTCCATGGCTGCTAACCAGACATTGAGAATATGACCCTTAAACTTGAATATCAAATAACTGCAACCATTTTGTATGGCAAGTTTAGGGAGCACTTCGAAGACTTCAACGATATATTTAATTTCTGACTTATGGGATACGTGAACAACTTACTCACTGAGAATGCGACTAATTATAAGGTAACTCTGTAGGCTATCTTCCAATCAAAAGTACTTTGATTGTTTCTCAAAGATTTCAAACCATTTTTTCAACTGAAAGTTCTAAGCACCTTTTGCTTTAAGGGGTTATATCCACTTGTCAAAAAATCGCTTTTTTGTTAAAGCATGCTCCGAAAGTATGAAGTTTATTCGGAAAAATGATTCGTGATGATTCAGAGTTGGCGAGGAAAATTTCTTCCAAATAGCTTGACTGATTCGTTCAAAATTTCTCTAAGATATATTTGTTCAGTAATGATCGAAAGAATGTGTTTTTCTGATAATAAATTTGATTTTTCGAACCACTCTGAAGAATAAATTTTTCAGAAAAAAACATTTTTATGGCAAGATGCCATTTTGCAAAAAATCAAAATCTTTACAAGTCTTGCGATCATTACCTGTAATCAGCTAAAGTAATATTAATTTTTTGGGTTTTGTATTTGAGATAATTTTAAGCAGAAAAATCTTCCGCACCACAAGAGTACTTTTTTTGATGATTCTCCTAGACCAGAGGGTCCTACTTGCAAGTGAATTAACACCTTATTTTAACACCTAAATTATTGTTTTTTGGAATTATTAAGGGGTCAGTAGGGTAATCTTTTTTCAACAAAATTTTTTTTTACATTTTCTGTTCCCTTATACCCTTCGACCTAATATCGAAACCCACTTTACCATTGGAAGGTTTCGAAAAAGGCCCAAAAATAATAATACCGCTCTACGTTCGAGGCGCTCGGAGTGCACACCTCAAACTTTAAACGCGTTTATCTCAAAACACACTTTTTTAAACTGGCGGACATGGTTCCGGTCGAACTACTCAACCGATTTGCTTAATATATTTTTTTTAAATGTTCACAAAACGCCTGGCTATCGTCCCTATTTCATAATTCATAATTTTTTATAATTTATTGACAATGTTATCACAAAATTTATGTAAAGAAACATGGGGAAAAATTAAAAAAACCATTAATTACTTTTTAAGAATAAATTGGGTTTTTGTGTTTCAGATGATCCAAATATGAGAAATCGTGTCCGCCAGTAAAAAAACGCATCTCATTCACCCAGACATTTCTCCGACAGATGTCATCGAAAAATTCCGAAAAAATTTGCTTATACACTCTACGTCATACCTCATGATATGTGGAAAAAGTTCTATTGTAGAATAAAAATTTCTATGAAAAAAATGTCAATAAAACAGGCCAGATTACCCTACTGACCCGATAAGTGTAAAAAGGTCAAATGCCATTTAAATTATGATGCTTTGCATATCAGAAATGTTAATTGAAAATGCAATTATACATTGCCTACTAAAGAAGTTTTTGCGCACATAAGGGTTAAGATTAATTAAACGCAAATTCCTAAAACAACAACTTAACACACCTTTATTTAGGTATACAACAATATATTTGTGATTATATATATATATATATATATGTATTCTACATACTTTGTATGCGCTCATTGGCAAACCAGCACATCTCTCGACTTAAATATTTAAGAATATTATATTTTCTTGCAATGCCAACGGTTGACTTCACATTGTAAAATCCGTTAACCTACTTATTTCCACTGAATATTTCATATTTTTCGTGCCCTCTCTCAGGCGTTTGGTTTTCTACCACAACAAATCCATTGCAAGCGGTTCTTCATTGTTGTGGGCTCTTCTGTTGGCCGTAAAACAAAAGCAAAATATTTTCGAGTTATTTGACCACACGCTGTGCGGCATGGCCACCATCAAATTTTATTGATCGACTTATTTCTTTGTGCGACTCTGCATTTACTTATATAGTTATTTATTTATTTATGCACACAAGTTGACATGAAAATAAGTCGCCTATCGAGAAGAAATACTCGCCGTTTCAGGTTCATTCAACCGACTGGACGAGTTTTTTTTTGAAACAAATAAAATGCAATCAGCCACACAATAAATGAAAATAATGAAGAGAGGTAATGTAAGTGTAACGATGAGTACAAGGTTAGATTGTAGGTTTCGTAAATGTTTGGTCGGTTTTAATTGTTGCGTAATAATGTACAAAGTTTGATAATTAAATGTGATTTAATGAAGTCTAAACAGCTCCTTTGCTGATGGTTTTGTAATTTTTTTTTATTTATGAAAACAAAACTTACTATTTGACATGCACTTTACACTTAGACAACCGTACACCACTCTTGGCAATATTTTGTAGCCCTCGATGCCTCTGTGACTTGACTCGCTCCCAGAAGAAGTAAAGCCTCTGACTCTTAAGGACGCTCTCCGCTGTTTAAAACGCAGAACAAGAAGGGCAATGAATACCATAATATAGCAGATTAGAAAATTTCTCAATTTTCTGAAAATTTATGGTTAGTTTACATTAGAAAGACCGTTCGTTAAAATGATCGATTAAAATGAGTCTTCATTGTATCAAAATAGAATCGTGAAACAATACAAGCGTGCCAAAGGTTAATTCAGTTTTCCATACAATTTTTGTTAGCTTCGGCTGGGATGGCTTTCAGAAGAGCAATAGGGAGAAATCCTTAGTTTAAGAGCTAACTTTGCTGCCAGTTGCTAAGAGAACAAGTTCAGACAAGCATACCAGCTGCACTTTGTATGCTTACCACGTATTTCTTTTCCATTATTGGCCACCATATCAATGTATTGTGTATCCGGACTCATAACTGCTGTGTAGAACCATAATATTAAACTTTAAAAATATGTCATTATCTGGTATATCTTTTCCCTCCCTTCCTTGTTGTCATACCTTGACTATAAGGTTTGGATATGACTGCCGCTGGTGTTGTGACTTGGGTCTGATTTTTTGATCTTTAGCTCCAGATTTAGTGAACTCCCTTACACATGGACCAAGCTTAGCTCCTGTTTTTGTTCTGACTGCTTTCGAGCACCTTGAAAACGCAACCTTTTTCAAGTTTTTTGTTTTTTCAAGGAAAGCCAAACTCCTCACTTATTGTTATTCTAGTTCTTAATGAGTCTAGGGGGAAGTAAATCCTCTTGAACATACACCAATGCAATCTTATTAGAGAGGGCACTAGTTCGTAAGCTCTGTTCGAAACTGATATGTTTAAGGGCCCCAGCCAGGCTGATCATCGGCACGCCAACCTGCTCTTTTTGGTATCCCCAACCATAAAAAGACTTCACATTCGAATGGTGGGCTATTAAGGAGTGACGAACACCCAGCTAAAAAGTCAGATGTTAGCCGGATGCCTTCCAAGTACAACAGAGGCGAACTGTTCCCATTCCGTACTTGGCATAGTCATGGTACTGTGGTAACTATTATCACTTGAAAATGTTCAGCTAACCCGCACAGTTAAAATGGATAAGTACGGATCAATTTTGACCAGATGATATAAAATATAGCACTTCTAAACGACAATAACAGAGAATCCCAAATTTCGAATAGGCAAGTTGTGCAAGGCTTAGCTTCACTTGAATGCCGCCAATTTGAACCACCAACTAACTTAAGAAATTATAGCCGCAAGAAGCAATAGAGGCACTCCTAATAGCCTGTATAATGTGATAAATTGAGTTTTCCTCTTCGACCTAAGATCTATTATGCTTATAATGATATGGTTCAAAAGCCAAGAAATATTTTTTTTTTTTTTTTTTTGCGATATTGCTCCAAAAATTTTTAGAGCGTTTTAGCTCTTCCTTGTTGGGAATTAGCACAAAATGATCAAAGATTAGAATATTCTTCCTCCAAATTCATGGAATATTGATGTATTTGTCTTGGGGCTTCTCGCGATTTTTAATTTTTTGCTTTTCATTGCAATTATTACTGTTCGCTGTAGCCAACTATTTCCCCATTCTTGTTACAAGGTTGTTCATTAAAACTTTTTACTTGCCACATTTCGTTGGTTTTTGGAGCCTTCGTGCATGATTTCCCAACTATTTGCATTAACCGTATAAGAAATGTATGCTATAATTATGCGCACATCCTCAAACCAAACGAGTGTAATTAAAAAAGTAATGCTTTCAATAAACGCAATACTATTACCGTTATACTTGTGAAATGAGTTCTTACCAACTACATGCATACATCCACACTTCTACTACACACATATGCGTTGATAACGTGCAACATAAAACTTCTACCTTAGCGCCAATTCACATACATGCAAGTGCATATGCAAATTCCCAAGCGCGCTCCCGTATTTGAATATATATGTGTGTGTTGGTGTGGCCTCATGTGCAGGCATTAAGTGCCGGCTTCCCACTTTTGCATGAATAATTACAATGTTTATAGCAAAATAAAGCGCTAGCTTCCGCTCGTTACATATAACGGTTTAGTACTGCAGCGGCTTCGTAGGTATGTGTGCCACATACGTGTGAGTGTGTATGTGTGCCGTATAGTATGCAATAAAGCTGAGAATGCAGAGTAGAGCAGAAGTGGAATACTTACAGCGAGAATTGTTAAATATTTGCTTAATTTCTTGCTTACCTACACACACACACACGTGCACATGGCTTATGCATTGCACATTATGCACTGCGATTATTATGTGTATATGTATACGGCAAATTTGTATAGTCAGCTCATCATATTAATGTAATTATCCAAATTTTTGGCATACCAAAGGAGTATTGTGGAGAGCAAATGTATACGGAATGTTGTGCGCAATGCTTTTTGTATACATATATATATGTACACTGAAAGAATTTTTTTTTTTATACATAATTTAGACATGCCTGGTTGGTGTTAAATATTAGAAGTCTCTGTATAACCAATGAAGCCTTTAATATGGCTGACCGGAAAAGAAACATATGATTATGACTTTTGATAAAAGGACTCACAAATTTTACGGGAGTCTCACAAAGGTTGTGAAATGTTGATTTTTCAAAGTTATATTGCTTTCTGAAAGTCCGAATTTTCCAAACAAAGTCGCTGAAAACACTCCTAACCAGAGTAGAGTTTTCAGACATCGCAGTTTACAGACTCTGAGTCCTCATTAAAGCTCATTTACATCGAACGGTTAGATTTCTTTATTGGCCACAAATGACGTAATTTCTTATAACTGTTTCCTAAGACCAGAATCCTACAAAGTGCAGTGAATGCTGTCGAAGGTTTAACACCACAAGCCCCAAATAATGCGCGAAACATTTTTTCGATGCACTCCGATTTTAAATTCGCCGATTGTGCTTCAATTTCAAGAATTTGATAGAAAAGCTTAAAGCTCGATTTTAACATGTGACATATAGACTAGGGTATTAATTAACGAGCCTGAATTTACCTAATTCACTGTTGGTATTTTTATTGAATAATTAACAAATTTTGGAAGCGTTAAATACCACTTCAATACTTCTTTAACCTCTATTTTCTGTTTTGTTCTCTTTTGGTTTGCGTCCTCTCTTTCATTTAAGTAAAGACATGCACCTACCCTCAATTATATTAATTGATGGCATAAAATTTTCAAAAATAAGTACTAAATTATTACCCAATCTACTGAGTTGCTGGACAAGGCCTACTAGCCTAAGTGAGGCCGCTTGCTATCTGGCCTCAATTTCAAGTAAAATTATATCCCGCAAGCCCACAAATCATGAAATCTTCCACATTGGACTTAATTATAAGATCGTTTTTCTTTCTGACTAAAGAAGACACTTGAATCATTCTAGACTAAAGGTAGAAGATACCTACATTCTGATGTCTCATACTTCGGAGCCCTAAATTTCTTAAACTCTGTTGCCTTACTCTTGACATTTCCTGCAGTCTTCTCGGCCAGTCAGCCCAATGCTACAGGCGTATGCCGCCACCAGGCTATGAACAGGGAGCATTACAACCTTATTCCTACAGTCCCTTCTATCAACTGCCAGTAGAAACTTTTTATATTTTTATCTTCCGCCTTACTTTAAGACAATGCTTGGTTTTACCAATATCGGTCGCGTTTTCAGATGACAGCCGTACACCACTCTAGGCCGTCGCCGTCGTGGATACCTTTGTGTCCTGGCTCTTGGGAAAAGTAAAACCGCTTGTACTTGGGGACACTCCACTGTCGCCCTGAACACATTACTGCCTGATACATTACAAGTGTGCTCCGCGACTTTTCCAAAGACTTCGGTTTGAAATATACTGTTTAAAAGGTTATCTTGTCTACCCCGGGTGGTAAACCCCCACCCGCTACTCGTACGTCTCCAATTTTCGACCGATCCTTTAAAGGAAATTTTTTTACCTAGGATCACGAAATGTGGCGAAACCCACATTGACATTTGGTGAGGCATGCGATGGGGTATTGATGAGTCTCGGCCGTTTGAAAACCGTGTTAAAACCATTTCATTACTACAGCAATCGCAAGTAAAGTTCATTGATTACGTTTAACAGATCAGTTAACTCTATCTTCCATAAAATTTCTTGAATTTCCAATTCCGACCTTAAAAATTCCTCAGTGTATCCAAATTTAATTGCATTTCATTCAGCGGTTAGCTCCCAGACTGAAGTACTCGAATGAGCACAGTACGAAATTTTCCAAAAAACAAAGCAAATTATTCAAACAAAATTATAATAATAGCTTCGAGAGCATCAGGCAAGTAGCAAGTAGGATGCCGCAGCGGACGCACAGACAGCAACGGCTACAAGCAACCAAAAAGATCCGCAGTCCTATATATGGTAAGTGCTTGAACCATAAGCGAAAGTGCTCACTCATGCGACACACCAATACCCACACACTTTCGTAATAAATTGCACGGTATCTTCATTTTTTATAAAACCGTTGGCGTTGTGCGAATATTTTTAGCGCAAACAACAAATTACCACTGGCTGAGCGCATTTATTTAATCAGCACACACACACACACTCTTACTTCTCTGGGTGTTTGTTAGGTTTGTGGTGTGTTTGTGTGGGTGAGATGGTTGCCGTGCACTTAGCGCATTAGTAAATTTTATCGCACACGTCCACAGGATATTCACAGGCATTTATATCTACCGTTACATATGCTTACGCCCGTTGAAAGCTGCTGAACACTTAGTCCGCTAACTGATTCGGGCAACTAAATAAATTGTAAAAATACCTACGTACCTTGGCCTTTTATGAGCAAACTAGCTGCCACCGACGCTAAACTGCAATTCAATTATTTTTATTGAAATACACATTGAAGAAAAAGTAATGAAAAAGTGGCGAGCTCACACAAAAAGCTCGTGAAAAAGGAGAAGAAAACTCAAATGCGACAAGCTAAATTAATTGAATGCTGACGAGACAGCTGGAAAATTGGCGTGACGTTTGGATTTGAATATTTTAAATCGAAAATATTATTTTATATATTATATATTGTAAATGATACTACCCTTGTAGTCATCGAATATGCGATATACAAGGAGTACAGCGGCCAGTAGTAATCCGGTAATTTTTCCTTTCAAAGATAGATGGAGCGCCTCATAAAAGGTTGTCAAATATCTCCCTTTCCCTTTTTTGCTCTTTATTCAATGCTTTATATAAGTGTTACAGTGATCGAATTTAGTTCAAATATGGGCCGTTTCGTTCGATGATCTGTATCCATCTAGATGGCAAATTTATAATACCCCCTTCGTAGAAGGCACCCTCCTTATTTGCGAAGAGCTCGGAGAGCAACCTTTCACAAGCCTCTTTTGAGTTCAACTTTACACAAACAAGGGCGTTCGCCAAGGGTGGTATTCACTTGGCGCTATGTCCGGGCTAAATGATGGATGCGATAAAACCTCCCATCCGAGCTCCCGTAGCTTCTAACGAGCCATCAACGAAGTGTGTGGGAACACTACACCCCTCCTGTTGGCCAATTCTGGACGCTTCTGGTCGATAGCCTGCTTCAGGTTGTCCAGTTGTTCGCAGTAAATGGTAAAATGAAGCGTCTGGTCATATGGGAGCAGCTCATAGTGGATGATTCAATTCCAACCCCACCAAACACACAGCAAAACCTTTATGGCCGTCTTGGGACGATTCACCGGCCTTAGACCACGACCGTTTTCACTTCATATTGTAGTATGTGATCCATTTTTCGTCAATAGTCACCATCCGCTTCAAAAATGTGTCGAGTTCGTTTCGTTTCAGCAGCATATCGCAGGCGTTGATTCGGTCCAGAAGGTTTTTTTGCGTCGAATCATGCGGGACCCAAACAGCAAGCTTTTTTGTGCATGCAGCCTTCTGCAGATAGTTTAAATTGGTTTGGGTACTAACTTCCATCTTCTGGGCGATGTCACGAGATGCCACATGCCGATCTATCTCGATGTTTTCCATGATTTGATCGGTATTCGTCGTCACAGGTCATCGGCCGGCTGGCTTATCCATGCTGTTGGTGGTTTTCACCCGCTCTGAATCATCGAAACCATTCCTCCACAGTTCGAAGTGATAGAGTACCATCCCCCAAAACACCATTAATTTAACGGAACGTTTCTCTAGCTGATTTGCTTTTAACGAAGGAAAACTTTAAAATAGCGCGAATTTCGGCGTTAGTGAACTCCATATTTACGCGTCTATAACTGTTGCACGCAATATCCGAACTAATCATACATAGGGTCGTTTTGTAGGTTATGTCACGACCTTTCAAAGAGAAGAGAAAGAGAAAGCGCTTTATACATAGCCGCGAAATTCAAAAGACAAAAAGGTGGAAGGAGATATTTGACAACCTACATATATACCAAGTATAAGATTTCAAATATTTCAAGCTTAACTTTACGAAAGCTGGACAGTCGAGAGAATCTGAATGAACTTCAATAGACATCTTGCGATCTAAACCGAGCTTAAGAAGATATTACTGCTCTGCTGTTGCTGTCCATATCCACTTCGCAAAAGAAGGCATCGATTAGCAGAAACAGATCTACACTTTATCTTGATCTTTACTTGATTGCAGTCACGTCCACTTGAAAAATGTCGCTGTGGTCTGGCAACCTGAAGCTCGAATGTATAGCGAGTTTCCAGTTTCCCTCCACCTAAGCCTTGATCTATCTTTGACAAAACTTACTGCACAGTTTCGCCAGCAGCCCTGCTCTTACCCACAAGTCTTTTCCTTACAAGCGTAACCAGAACAGAAACCCACCGGACCACTGTGATCTAGAAAATGGAAAAATAAGTAAAAGTTGTGAAGCTGTAGATTTTAGTTTCCCCTGATGTCTAAAACTTGCTGATCCCCAGTTACAACGACTCTGAAGCAGTTTTCGCCGCAGTGCGCCACTACTTTTCACGCAATAAAACTAAATTTCCTACAGGGCATGTCCAAAACATATATACATAATACACATATGGAATTAGGGTATAAATTGTCTTAGTGGTTTTGTTCGTTCAACCGGTGATTATGTGTTTTTTAACGACTGCGATTTTCCGATTAACTCACCACTTTTTGCTTTCGCCACACATTTTTTAATTGATATCAATATATTACTACTTCAATTTCATTTAAGTGGAAGCGCTTTACAGTTATAATTGACAAATGAATTTTCCATTAGTGAAGATTATTTTTATACTTTTTAATTGCACGTCTTTCTTAATATAAACTCTTTCATAGTGGATAATTTAGCTATTGTGATAAAGCCCTAAATGTAGTCAAACGTTTAATCTCATTGATAAAGTTATGGGAAAAGGATGAAGCATACATTTAGGCTTATATTTAAGCAGCAAGCTAAGTCGCAAACCTTTTGCAGCGAAGTCTTCGTCTTCCTCTGCTTCCCCTGACAGGTACTGTGTCGAATATGCACATCCATTTGGACCACATGACCCAGCCAGTGTAGCCTCTGTCTCTTAATTCGCAGAACTATATCAATGCCGTCGTATATCTCGTACAGCTCATCGTTCTATCAACTTCAGTATTCGCCGTTGCCAATGCGCAAAGGACCGTAAATCTTACGCAGAACTTTTCGCTCGAAAACTCGTAACGTCCATGCCTCTATACCACATAGCAGGACGGGAATGATGAGTGACTCGTAGAGTTTGGTTTTTGTTCGTTGGAAGAGGACTTTACTTCTCAATTGCCTACTCAGACGGAAGCAGCAACTGTTGGCAAGAGTTATTTCGCGTTGGACGTTGTTGTTGGTGTTAATACTGGTTCCTAGATAGACGAAATTATTTTCGACTTCGATGTTATGACTGTCAACAGTGACGTGGAAGCCAAGTCGCGAGTGCGACGACTGATTATTTGATGACAGGAGATATTTCGTCTTGCCCTCTTTTCCTACCAAACACATTTTCTTCGCTCTCTTATCCAGGCCAATGACATCAATTTCATCGACGTACGCTAGCAACTGTACACTCTTATAGAAGAGGCGGGTCCCACGTCCAGCGCATGTTTAGCTCGTTTTCAAATGGATGTTCCTTGGCTACCCACAGAATACTTGATCTAAGACCGAAAGTCGTGAGCTCCTTGAGCCATATGTAAACGAATCGTTTCTGGACACTCCAAAGTGAAATGGCGCTCAGAGAACTTTCCTCCCTCGCGTGATCTTCTACTCATGACTCCAATTCCATTTCACGACTACCGTGAGAATAATTGAGAATTTGTCTAAGAGATCAGAGAAGCTTACTAGAATGATTTTGGCTGAAAACGGCAGGATTCAAAGACGAGTCGAGTCATGGTGGTTCGCAAGCAAAGAATCTCGCACAAAAGTCTGCCAATTTGTGTAAATTTCGACGATACATATATGAAAGCAATAGAAGCTTGAAAAACGAGCTATAAGTGGAACTAACCCATAAACATACATACAAATCGCATAGATATCTGATGCTATTACTTAACCGCAAACTCATATTGCATAGAAAATTAATTGCCTATAAATTCTGCGGTTCGCGTCGCTGTTGTGGCTCCTTCGTGCGCGTCTTTTCTTAGCACAGTTCATCGTTGTTGCCAACCAGCGAAGTCAACAATAACTAGCAAGACTAAGCAAGCAATAAAGGCTTTGTTGACTGGTGGAAAAAACACAAAACTCAGCTTGAGCCGAAGATGGTGGATAGCGAGAATGCAATAAAGGTGTAATCAGGCATAACAATAACTGCAGCGCACACACACACGCACACACAGACAGTGCGACGCAGTAGGTTGAAGACGAGGTGGGGCCACTTCTGTGCAGCTGTCAACGAAAATTGCTGCCATGGCAATGGAACAACAGCAACAATAGCAGCAGTTGTAATGAATAAAAAGCTGCAGCATTTCATCAAAGTCAAGCGCAAAATCAAACATCAAAGCGTGCAACAGTAATTGTTGTCGGTCAATCGGTGCGCTTGATTGGCTACGCAATTGTGTTTGACGAGCCAAACTATGAAACTAAAGGTAGGCACATAGCAGCAGCACAAACTTGCCACACAGCCACGCGCGCCGTGAATGCAACAACTAGTTACGGTTTGTTGTGACCATTTATGGCTAAGGCTGCGCCAACATTTCGCTGCAACGACGCTCCGCTAATTATGAGCGATATTTATGTGGAAAAGACGGGATTATTTCTGTGATTAATGTACGCGCTTTTACCTCGAGGCCGTAGGCCACCATTTTTATGGTCAAATGTTGTTACAGATTTCTTTGTTGCTCTTATGTTGATACCATAATTATATGACCGTAAAAAGTGGGGTCGTAAGTTTTCTATATAAAATAATTAAACGGTTAAGCTTCTTTAATATGCGGTGTGGCGTATGCATTTTTCTGTCTATAACAACCTCTCAGCTGTCTTAAAGCTGCGCGAAGACATGTGTGAACTTACAAATACTTGCGACATACCCACAGAAGATCACATACGGACGCGGTATTATCGTTGCCCATTTTCAGCTTATGCGGTGTCTTAGTGTTGCCATATTTATAGCATCAGTGTTTACATGTGAATCGGAAGTCTTTTAGCACTACATTGTATGAATTAAAATATATATACCTGTAACTTAAACTCATTAAACTTAATGTTTTGTGGAATTTCTTCATAATTGTTCTCCAGCTTCGTTTAAAGGCGTGTTCTAGAACGTATAGAACGACTAAGCATTATAAATTAATACTAGATGGTTTAATAATAGAGAAAAGATGTTATAAAGAGCTGATCTCATGGCTTTAAAGCCCTTGTACAGATTTCGAAGTTTCAAAGAGCATTCATATTGAGATATTAAAATTGGCGCGAGTTCAAATGCCTTACAGTGGTACCGAGGAATTCTTGCTTTTGGAGAAAAAGATTTCTACAATTTAATATTTGATCTCAGTAAAAAATGTAGACATAAATCCAAAGTAAAACACGGTCAGAAATGAAGTTTAAGACCTTAAAAAAGTGGAATACTTACGAGAGCATGGATAGCATCAACCCTTCAAAAAAATGTCTTCCAAAAATGTACCGACGATATGTCGGATTTATTACACAACACATATCGGACCTAACATCCTAAATCATTTAAAAAGGGTTAACGATTTCTTTCCGATATTCGTCCTAGTCAAATACACATAATTCATGTTCTGGGTGTTAGAGTTATACTTATGAAGTATAAGATTCCTACCTCTAAGGCTTATGCCTTAGACTACAAATAATTAAAAGAAACTTCTACAACAATAATTGTTATGCTTTTCTTTCTTTTTAGGTTCATTTAAATAACCCAATGATATTTCCAAATTCTTTACCCAAAAGCATAAATCTCTACAATCGAAAACTTAAGATATTCGAAATTCATTTTGCTTGTGTTTCGGCGACGAAACGGTTTCTCAATAAAATGATTATATTTCTTCTTAACTGAAATCTGAGTATGAATTAAAATAAATTCAAACTAATTTAATTTTAAGAAACGTTGAAAGAAATCAAAATTCAATTTCGTTCCAGTCTTTTAATCAAACTAATTTAATTTAGTTCGATTTCGTTGAAGCCTTTTAGTCTCATTCTTCCTTTTTAACTAAGTTTATAAACTTTCGAAATATGACATATGACGGAACTAAAATGCTTTGGATCAAACTTGCTGTCAATGTGTCCTGCACGACAGTTTTCATCGCATATAATGAATCCACAAATACATATCCACTCATATAAAGAAGCACAAAACAACTGCACATTGTCGAAGTTTACCTGTCATATTCGCCATAAATGCAGAAAATTACAGGACAGGCAAACGAAACAAATGTCAGCAAGTCATGACAGCAATTAATTGACAATTAGAGACAAAATGTGGAATGGAAGAACGCCGAAACTAAAAGGGTTTGGTTTTTAACTCAATAAAAATATTTACGAAATATAATAAAAAGGGGGATTCATTTCGAGGTTCCCTACTTTTTTAGGGAAAAACAGAGAAACTTTAACTTTAATGGGGAATGTTTATTATCATACGAAAAAACATTCTTTGGCATTTGTTTTTTTGAAGATTATCTCTTTCAAAAGTTGGCCGCAACTACGTCTCAGATGGTTCATCCGCTCAGTCTTATTTTCGTTGACTTGTTAGAACATTTCGACTGGTAACTGGCGAATGACATGCGTGATGCTTTGCTCCAAGGCCTGAATCAAAGCGGGATTGTCCGCAGAGACTTTATACTTTACATATCCCCACAGGAAAAGTCTAACGGTGTGAAATCACACGATCTTGGCGGGCAATTTACCGGTCCAAAGCGTGAAATTATCTGCTCACCGAAGTGTTCTCTCAGCAAATCCATTGATTGATGCGATGTGTGAAAAGTGGCGGAGTCTTGTTGAAACCAAATGTCGCCGAGATCACGGACTTCAATTGAAGACATCAAATAGATGCTTATAATGGCGCGATAACGGTCGAAAAAATATTGCCCGATGATTCAACCAGACCATAAACCTTGAACCTCTTCAGGTAGCTCTTCGTTTACAGTGAAAATTCGCTTGTTTACATACCCATTGAGCGAGAAATGGGCTCATCGCTGAAAACTGGCTCGAAAACTTTTAATTTTCTTGGAACTTTTCAAGAGTCCATGGAGCAAAGCGAGCGAAAGTGCAGAGCAAAATGCAATAGATATGTATATAAAACAGAGAGCAAATTTCTACCGGAACTGAAGTTCTTCGATTCAGAGCTTTGTAACTGTTTTTTGCGTTGGTATAGTAAGGCTTATAAAAAAAACGGGAGAACCGGGAAGAAAAATAGTTTTACTTTTTAAATTTTATCGAAAAACGAAAATTGGTTTTAGGGTTGTTGCTCATTGTTACTTTACACTTTTCACTGTTTACTCCTGATTTCTATCATTTTCGCCTCCAACAAATCGGCGTTGTTTGAATGATTTTGAGAGCCTACACTTAATTCAAAGGAGTTCCCAGAGGTAAACCGACCAAGCTTTTTGTATGGTTCTAGCTAATTCAAGCTATTTACTTCGAAATCTAAAGCTTAGACAATAATCTAATAGAAATTAGAAAGAGTTCTTTTATCTTTTTTATCAGAGTCATGCCTCACTTGCTGCCAATGAATTAAATTCCATGAAACCCAAATCATTGCAGATAATCGCAACCACTTGCTCGTACTGCTGTTCCTCAAGTGGTACGACCTTCACAGATTTTCTTCAAACTCTGCAAGCTCTCTTCGCCGTAGGGGTCGTTGTGTCGGCTCTTTTTTAACAACCACTTCACAAACTGCTTATTCAGCTTATATAGCGTGTCATTGTTATTATTGTAATTGTAATTGTTAATTTTTGTTGTTGTCGAATACTAACTACTGATCTTGAACGTATTGTGCGACCGCTAAACCACTTATGATCCTCTTCCACTGACTGGCAACTCAACAAACCAACAAATCTCTCGCATCTTCACTTCCTCCACTTCATTGTACTTCATTATATGTTTGTTTGTAGATCTTCCGTCACATCACAAGCGTCTCAACAACTTCAATCAAGCGACTCGACGATCGGTTATGATGGCCGGCACAAGTAGAATGCTGTAACTGCCATAATCGGCTGACAAGCGCAACAACAATAACACAAGCCGCTGACAGGCACTACTGCGGCTCGTATGTAGAGCGCGCATGCGCAGTGGAACGGCAACTGTGGCCACAACCGGAGTACACTTTGGCGCAAACGCACTTGAAAAGTACAATTATGGCGCGCTCGAAGTGATCTTGCAACCGAATGCGGCGCGTATTTTATATGTAAATGCTGGCGGGTGTATATTGTTGTTGTCGGTGTTGATGGTGATAATGACGATGAATATGATGATCATAATGGTGATCTTGCTTACAATGATGATGATGATGAGGATCATTAGTAGTTGCAACACTTCATAATGACGCTTAGCACATTACCATTGGTTGTTGCCACCGCCGCCAACTTAGTCTTAGTTTTTGCCGCTGATGGCTCGGTTGATGGGTTTCACTTACCTCATTGTCTAGCATTGCATGCAACATGCAATCGTTGGCAACAAGCACCAACAGCAGCAGCCGCAGTAGCAGGCGGCGTCTTGTTTCTGCGCGGCAGCTGCTCGTTGTGCGGCAATTGCTGTGCGCCTGCTAGCTTGGCCATGAAACAGTGACTCCGGCTGCCATTATCGCTAACTAGTTGCGATTGCAACACATTGCATGTGGCATGTTGCATGCTTGCATGGCTGCAAGTCGCTGAAAACAAGCCAATTGATAGTGGAAGTTGTTTGTGTGGAAATTGTATGCAAGTCAAACGAGCTTTTCTTTTCTCAGGCTCTGGCGGCTCTAAAGTTGCAAGTAGTGCTCGGCGCATAAAGTGAAAGAGCTGCTGAATGTGGTTAGCAATTGTTGCTGTTATCAAATTGATTGCCAGCTTCCTATTCCCATCGATCTTGATTATGTTCACCGCAATTCGCCACACCACCATGAAATGTTAGCCAATATTTACGTTGCATTCACATTGAGCGTAAATAATTGCGGCGTTGCCGGGATTTTAATTTGTGGTGCCTTGTTGATGTGCAGACTTTTTTGTTTTATGTTGTTGTTAGCAAGTTGTTGGCATAAAAATTAATCTTCAACGTGACAATAACGTAGAATTAGCGACTTATAGATTTCCACTCGCTTAGCGGAAGAGAGTCAAAAGCAACGTTTTGCTTGTTTCTATTTATTTGTCGCAGAGCGGAAGTGAGGAGGAAAAAATAAATTATATCTTAAGAAATAAGTCTTTTAACCGATAGCATTAGATTGTATTCAGAGTGGGAATACGCATGAGTGAAGAAAGAGTATATGGGCGCATATGATGAAACTAAGATTTTCTGCTTGAACACTCAATATCATATTTGACCCGGACTTGTTTATACTTTGTGACAAAAAATCACCAGAAAATTGTATTAAATTCTACGGGTAAATGATATTTCAAAAAAATTTGTTTTTCGAAGTTATTAGGATTGTCCTTAGTTACTATGCTAAATATGAGCACGATCTGTCTACCAGTTTCTTAACTGCAGCTGCTTAAGTCGGTACACCTCAGTGGTGCATAGCGATTTTTACAATGGATAAAAAGATCGAAGAAAGAATTGGTCTCAAATTTTGTATTTTTAACCGAATTTCGTGTACGAAAAGACTTACGAAGTTTCAGTTTTATCAAAAACACAAGCCTACGAGTGTTAAAAAGCCTTGAAAGATGGTCAAGAGATCGCTGAGAATATGCCTCATTCTGAACGATCTTCGACCTCTTCAACTGATGAAAATATTAAAAAAAGTGAAAGACATGGTGCTTGAAAATAGTCAGGCAAGTGTTACAGAGATGACATGGGAGCGCATAGTCCCTCACGAGTTTATTCGAATGATTTCTATGGATATTTTGGGTTCATACGCGTTCTTGCTCGACTCGTCCCGATGAGTTTTTTTTTCAAAAAGAGTAGGTACAATAAACAGATCTCTTTGCAAATGCGAATTCAGATCCCACAAACATGGAGAGCATTATAAATGAAGATGAGACATGTTTTTATGAGTTTGACATGCAAACAAGTCAACAATCATCGGAATGGAGGAAAAAAATTGCCAAAACCAAAAAAATTACGCCAAAGCCGCTCAAAAATCACGGTAGTGCTCATTGTTTTTTTCGATGCTAGTGGTTTGGTGTATCATGAATTTGTTCCGGAGGGACACGCGCTTAATAAGGAGTTCTATTTGGCCGTATTGAGGAATGTGCGTGAGAACATCCGTCGAAAACGGCCGGAATTCTGGAAGAACAATTTATGGATTTTACACGCTGATAATGCACCATCGCATCGAGCCACGATTATGACCGAATTTAAAGCCAGAAATGCATTGAATACCATCGATCAACCACCGTAATCACCAGATTTGGCTACGTGTCATTTTTTCTTGTTCCCCAAACTAAAATTGCCGCTCCGTGAAACCCGTTTTCAGTCGATCGAAGAGATAAAACAAAAGGAAGGAGCTGAAGGCCATCCCAAAAAGTGCTTATGAAAAGTGTTTCGAGGACTTGAAAAATCGTATTAAAACTGGTGGGTAGTACTTTGAAGGCGACAAAATAAATATTGATGAATAGTTAAATATTTTACGCTCTATTTACAATTTCCAGGTACTTTTTTGTCTTATTGTATACATATATACCTTAAAAAATGTATGAAACCATCAGGAAGTGCCCAGCATAACTTGCAAGATTATAATCGATCTTCTTGCTTAAATATATTGACAGCTATGAATGAGCTTGAAAATACTGGAAGAGCAACTTAATTTAAATGCTTTAGTAGTACTTTATCATTTTTGTTTTTAATCTATATATATATTTTTGGCAGATGGAAAATTTTTTATGTGATTAGTTCAGCTTAAAATTTTGGGTATGCGGGTAATTAATTACTTCTGCTGCTAAATGAAGAGGTTAGAATATGAACACCGCCAAAACACTGAACTCGTGTAAAATAGAAAGAAAGAAGACAAGCCAACGAAGCTGAAGATTATGTGAGCTTACAATACATAAACATATGAATATATCAAATTATTCCTTAAGTAAATAGAATAATACCTGCCAAGCTAATTTTTTTTTTTTTTCAATTTACAAATTTTCAAAATTATTTTACAACCATACATATATACACATATGATCTGCTAAAATCATTTTTTTCAAAATCTGTAAATTTTTTTAATAATAATAGAAGTAATAAGGCCATAAGACATATGTACATATATGTATGTCATATCATGATTTTCGTCTAAGGGGTTTCTAGGACATTTGCTAAATGTTTTAAAAAGTTCTTTATGAAATCGGTGTGAAGTGGATATTTTTCGACGATTATAAACTTATTTATAAATTATATTATTCTTGAAGAGTAATGAGTTCTCTAACCAGAACAAAAGATGTGGTCAGTGCCCAGGATGGCATCGGTATTATTTGTACTTAGTTGTTCATTGAATAAATCTTCTTACGTAATTAATATAATGAAATAACGCAAATTATCGCAATCAAGCGTAAGCTTTATGGGTTATTATGGTCCAGAGACATGAATTTTTGGTAATTTTATAAATGTAAAAAATGCAAATCATATTTTTACAAATTATTTTTTATTCGTTTTTTTTATTAACATGACAAAAATATAGAAAAAAATTCAAAAAAGTGAAATTTTCAGAAATTTGCAGCTAATGAAGTGAGCTCTCATAAAATTGGCACGTAGCCATACCCAGTATTTCAACCCTCATAACAATCTGAAACCAAAACAAGAAAAAACGTTAACTTCGGTTGCACCGAAGCTGAATATCCTTCACAGGTGCATTTCTGTTAGTAACTATGTGTTCAGTTTGTATGGAAGCTATGTGCTATAGTTAACCGATCTAAACAATTTCTTCAAATATTACTATTTTGCATTAGAAAATAACATATACCAAATTTCGTGAATATATCTTGTCAAATGTGAAAGTTTTCCATACAAGCATTTGATTCCGATCGTTCAGTTTGTATGGCAGCTATATGTTATAGTGGCCCGATATCGGCCGTTCCGACAAATGAGCAGCTTCTTGAAGAGAGAATGACGTTTGCAAAATTTCAAAAAGATATCTTAAAAACTGAGAGACTAATTCGTATGTATACAGACAGACGGACAGACGGACAGACGGACAGACAGACAGACGGACATGGCTAAATCGACTTAGCTCGACATACCGATCATTTATATATATACTTCATTGAGTCTCCGACCTTCCTTCTGGGTGTTACAAACTTCGTGACAAACTTAATATACCCTGTTCAGGGTATAAAAATTATTAATCTATAACAATATTGCAATGTCTGGTTCTAGGGAAAAGTTGGAAAAAAGAAGAAAAAAATTTTGTACCATATTTTTTGATTGTTCCGAATTTCTTAAAAATAGTATGAAATTTGGAGATATGAATAATTTCAGACAAAGACAAATCTATAAAGAAGGCTCTCTAAAAATTTCAGTTAAATCGGTAGAACTTGATAAATCGTGGTTATCGTTTTGATAAAGACAGTTTGGAGAAAAAGGCGTTTAAAGCTCCTCGAAATGGTCAACAGAACGAGGACACTGCAGAAAAGGCAAGACTAAGTATGTGGGGTCCCCATGGTATGATTTATTGGAGCAGATGTCCAAAGTGAGGCCACAGAGTCTGTTAAAACTCTCGTCGAGCGCAGGCATCCTAAAGAATGACTACCCTCTTGGATTTAGCAAGTGAACTCCATCTGGCATCGCAAAATACCAAACTGGTGTATGCGTGGATAAATTGGTCTACCAGATTAAGCTAACCTACCAAATATGCAGATAGAAAAGTGTTAATAAAAATAAATAAATAAAAAAGTGAAAAACACACACTGATTCAAAATTTAATCCGAAAACATCACTTTGGTATTGCATCAATTGGATTTTCATCAATTCTTTTAAATAAAAATAAATGGATGCGTGTATCGGCTCAAAAGTGTTTTCACTTTAATCCTTGCGGGTTTGCTCTATTTTTGATGCTGTCATAATCAAGTGACAAAATGATGTATGGCAACAAAATTTTATATAACGGAAGTGAAAATAAAACAACAACAACACTTGAAAGTATGTCAACTCCGGCAATAATGTGAAAAATAATAGCCGTCGCACACTCGAAAATGCAGGTGGACATGAGAGAGGGAAAATTGTTTACACAAACATACGAAAAAAATATAGACACATAAGTTTCCAAAGGCACACACATATACATATAAACATTTTTACATTTATGCATATTTTCAACTCTCAGCATATGCATACATATTTTTGCATAACCGTTACGCAGTTATAGCAAGAATCTAAAAAAAAAGTGTCTGCAAAAAGCAAATAAATGGAAAAAATATCGCCTTTTTGCGCATTCAATCGATTTGCCTTTTGCACTTCACTTAAAAAGCGTATAAAAGGTGGAAAATGTCATGACATTTTCATATAGTGCATATTCACCAGTCCATTACACCAACAAGTGCGAATGCACCAAAGCGAATACAAACGAGTTTGGTATGTTGCTGCGCTTGCATGTGTTGTGGCAGTGCGTGTGCATTGCTGTGCATATGTGGCACCACTTTTCCGGTAGCTTAAACTTCAATTCAACTTCGCTGACACTTAACATGCGGCATATATGACAGTTCAATGGTTTACACTTCACTAAACCGCGATGCCATACATAAACATGGTGCAGTTGGCGGTGGACAGAGCTGCCAAAGTGGTGATGCGCGGGCGATCATGCCCACAGCTGAAGCGGAGAGTGTTGCAAAGTCAAATAAAATAGTGGAAAGTTGTAAAAAATATACCCAAATAGATAGTTGAAAAAGGAGCAACGAAGATTTACTTTTTATTTCGCATCAATTCGTTATGGAGAGACAAACGCATTTTGACATCAACACCCACAAACGACACTTGGCAAGAGAGAACGAGGGAAGAGGGCATTTCACATGCTATATGAATGAGAGCTTATGCAATGTACAGTTGGAGTAAGACTTCAAACATGGACTGGACTGCGAGTAGCTGGGTTGAGTGTGGAAAGCATGCGATAGGTCATAGGTATATACATACATATGTACATTATGACAAAAAAGTAAAAGAAAATTGTAAATTATATTTCAAAAATCTATTTTGCTAAGTTGGTTGAACTGCCCTTCCTTACTATGCGCTCGATCTGTCAACCTTTATGTTTACAACATCCGCTTAACTCGGTACACTTTAGTAGTGCGGTGGAATTTTAACAATCGATAAAAATGTCGAACAAAGAATTTGTTTCAAATTTTGTATTTCTAACCAAATTTTGTGCGCGGAATCATTGCAAACCTTGGAAAAAGCTTACGGTGATTCAGTTTTATCAAAAACACAAGCCTACGAGTGGTACAAACCCTTCAAAGGCGGTCGAGAGATCATTAAAGACATGCCTCATTCTGGACGACCTGCGACCTCTTCAACTAATGAAAATATTAAAAAAGTGGAGGAAGTGGTGCTGCGAAACCGTCAGGTAAATATTAGAGAGAAGGCAAGAGATCTCGACATCTCTCGGGAGTCCGTTGGAATGATTTTGGTGGATATTTTGGGTATGAAATGCGCTCTTGCTGGACTCGTCCCGATAAAGCGGAATTTTTTTGAAAAAAGAGTACCGTAAAAGGATCGTACGAATTCTGATCTCACATTCATGGAACCGATGAGACATGGGTTTATAAGTTTGACAAGCAAACAAGTCCACAATCATCGGAATGGAGAAAAAAATGAGCCGAAACCAAAAAAAACACGCCAAAGCCGCTCAAAAATCACGGTAGTGCTCATTGTTTTTTTCGATGCTAGTGGTTTGGTGTATCATGAATTTGTTCCGGAGGGACATACGCTTAATAGGGTGTTCTATTTGGGCGTATTGAGGAATTTGCGTGAGAACATCCGTCGAAAACGGCCAGAATTCTGGAAGAGCAATTTACGGATTTTACACGATTATGATGCACCATCTCATCGAGCTTCGATTGTGACCGAATTTAAAGCCAAAAACGCTTTGAATACCATCGACCAACCACCGTATTCATGAAATTTGGCTCCACGTAATTTTTTTTTGTTCCTTGAACTAAAATTGTCGCTCTGTAGAACTCGTTTTCAGTCGGTCGAAGAGATAAATCAAAACTCGCTGAAGGAGCTGAAAGTCAACTCAAAAAGTGCTTATGATAGTGTTTCGAGGACTGAAAGAATCGTTGACATAAGCGTATTATATCTGGGGATTACTTTGAAGGCGACATAATAAATTTACAATTTCCGGAGACTTTTTTGTCACAATGTATAAGCTTTGTTCCCAAGACTCTACACCCAGCTTCTCAGCAAACGGGTTATAAGTCGAAAGCCTGTATTCAAAGGCTCAAGTACAAAGCTCAAAGCAGGACTATCAAAAATAAACTGAAACTACCTGGATGAAAGAACAACCCTAGAGTACGATAAATCTGAATTGATACCTGGATGCTTCTTAAATGACTCAGTATGAACCCTAATGTTTAAAAGCCACAAAACAATCAAAATATTTGAAGGATTTTCCAAGCCATGTGCGATCTTTTATCTGAAAAAGAAAACGCAGTTTTTGAACTTAAATGAAAGTTCCGAATTCGACAATCAGAACTGCTCTTCAATATTTAAATCCCTCTCAAACCAGCTTTTGTATATTATTTTCCTCCCCCTTTGCTTAAATCTTCTGTATTTTCCTCTTCACATGTGTTAAATTTGCAAACAAATTCTCGCATTTAATGCTTCATTTGGTTATGCCATCAAGGCTTGGCAATCGCCTGGCAACACCCGCTTAATGCAATAATATTGTTTGGCAGCACAGCAACGACTCTGTGATACGCCCGCAATCTTATGACACACACACACTGACAGGCATATGTGAAAATATGAATCCATACGTTGCGAAAATGTTGTTTCCGCCTCGCTGTTTTCCACTTATTGGCTCTGACACAGATTTTCGCTATGTGCCCGCTTCCTGGCTTTAACGCTTCGGCACATATTTCATTCGCATTTCGCGTTCGCAGCTGCTGCGACGTTATGGATGCGCGATGAAATCAATTCAAACGAAACGATGTGAACTTATTAGGGTGGTACTTATCTTGAAGGATTGATATTTCACATACATATATATGACTATAATTTAAAATCTAGCAAATTTAGATAATAGATAAAATGTTTACATTTTAAATATTGGGTAGTCGAAAAAGTATTTTCGTATTTCGAAAAGAGTTTTTCGACTACCCAATATATTTAATGTCTTTTTGGAGATTTAATATATTACATACATATATGAACCACATGTGGATCACTGACTTTTACTTTATGAACCAGCCTAACTGAATACCCATCCATCCAGAATACATTTATCCAAATAAGAACAGCCCTAACCAAAAATGTTGATGTGCATTCAGAAATGTTTTCCATAAAAGTTTCTTCAACACTTGCAAAAATATATGGACATACATACATACATATGTTGGCCGGATATATCATTTTGCGACACTCTTCCATATTGCAATCAACTTTGCTTATGTGAGTGTGCACATGAAAATCATATTTTTGATAATCGTATTCGAAGCAAAGATTTATTGAATATTTCCAATAATTCTGAAAGTGATTTCGTGTGATCTAGATTAAACAAAAGTTATGGGGGCATATGATTTTAGGAGGATCACTAAGTAATCGGTGACGCTTTTTTTCCAAAAATATATGAGCTTGATTTTACTCATACAATCATAATTGTGAACTGTTTCATACCATAGAAGAGAAAGAAATTTTCAACGAAAACAGCGCCTAATTGGAGGCAACGATCTATTTTACATTCATTCATTGTTAAGATTTAAACAGCTGTGACTGCTTCCTAATCTAGGTTACTAATTAACATTCGAAATGGGATCACTACTTATTTCATCCCTGGTTTCGAAGCCAAAGAGGTATGTGCTGATATAACTGTAACTCATCAGAGTCCAGGTAACTTCAACAAGTGGTTTGGAAAAAATACTTACCGAGCCGGTATCAATCCATCAGTTCTGAGTAGTCGAAACTCTACCTTAACTCCGGGCCCTATACTTCCATAAAACCACAAAATTCTTATTCTAAGGGCACTGATAGATTCTCAATACCAATCTGATATTAACAGACTATCGTGATGATAAAATATGCTACTCCGGATCAAGTCAGCAATATCAATAGAATCGCATCAACATGGCTTCCATATTTCTACTAAGAACAATGTAATGATTGGCATATGATTTCCCATTAGTTTCGAGTGGGCTTGTTATGATCATTTTGTGTATTTCCCTTAAAAACTGTGTTAGTTTAGAACCAGACTGACATAGCGGTAATAACAATGATAATAATAGGCCAAAATCAGGTTATCTCCTCTTAAGGTTGAATTTCAGTACTATTTATAAATGGGGACAGGTGGATACTATCTCAATCTATAACAATGGGTTCAAAGTTGACTACGAAGTAGGGATCGCAGTATACTCTAAAGATCTTCAGCTCTCAGCTGGCATCTTACAAGCTAAGCAGTACTAGGCATGGAAAATACTTGCTGAACTCTGTTGAATAACTACGGGACGATTCAGAGGATTCAGGAACCTACCTTATATTCAGATATCCTTCGGTATTGCTATCCTCTTCGTCGAAGATTACTGAGAAAGCTTTATGCTCACTTGCAAGTCATTTATTTCGTTCATCACCTAGACTCTCAGTTTCAGGAACACTTTCGACAACCAAAAAGCTGATGGGATCAGGATCCTCTCTAGAAGAATCTGAGACAGATGCCCGCTAGGGACGATCAAGATGGAGTTCTATACACAAATTAAAGAAATAGGTTCGAACAGATAGAGAGTTATAACCAGATGCAAACTTACGAAGCAGTATGACGAGACAAAAACTAAGAACTTATTAAATAGGTTCAGGAAGAGTATATACATACATCTTGTTCTTCCTCTTTGGATCTCCAACCGTGAGTTGGTCTGAGCCAAGAACACATTACTTCATCAGTGGCCTCTATCCTTTGCGAAGTCACACCAGTTGTACATCCCAAGTGAGACAGCTATGTAATGTCCTTCCAATAAATGGGTGGGCGCCCTAACATGTGTTGCCCACTCATGGGTCCCGGATTGAAGGAACTTTTCGCTTATGCATCTTCTTCCATGCAAACGACATGGCCTAGCCAACGCATTTGTTGGGATTTTTTTGCTTAACTATGTCTATTTTTTTCGATATTCATCGCTCATTCGGTGGGCTCCAAAGATCTTGTGAAGAACAGTTCTCTTGATTGCTCCAAGTGCTTTCTCATCTCGGTTCGTCGTCGACCATGTTTCTGTGCATATACAGACTTACAGCTACTAGTATACTGAGTCATTAGACATTTGTAGAATATGCGTTAATAAAAGCTGCAAGCAGCAAGGGAATAAGGAAACAGTATTCCACGTTCTCTGTGAATGACCGCTTGATCCAAGTAGATTTACTTTTTCAATGGCCTTTTTCTGACAGACCACACGTGAGTCGTATCAAGCTGCCATGTTATTTTTGTTCAGTGTTGTTTGGCATTTCATCATGGAAAGACTTCCACCTGAACAACTATTACAAATCGTTCAACTTTATTACACCATCACCCAGACCCAATATTCATTATTGGATAATATTTGACCGAAAAGACCACATCCATTACGCAGTAAAGAAAATATAGCAGCCGTAGCTGAGAGTGTACACGAAGATCGTGAAGAGTCGACTCGGACTTACGTATGGAACGACACTTTTACGTCGAGATCTTAAATTGAAAGCATACAAAATATAGCTTTTGCAAGAACTTGAGCCGCTCGACTTCCCCAAGCGACAGCGTTTCGGTCTATGCGCTCTTGAAAAGCTCCAAGAAGATCCAACGTTTTCATTTCTGGCTCATTCGGTATGTAAACAAGCAAACTTGGCACATTTGGGACGAAGAGCAACCTGAAGAGATTTAAGAGCTGTCATTTCATCCAGAAAAGAACGGTTTGGTGTGATTTGTGGGCCAATATTTCATCATAAATAATGTAGCTTAGAACGCCACCGTCAATGCCGCCCGCTGTCGTGCCATGATAACCGTCCATTTGATGCCTGAAATTTAGTCACATGATCTCGGTGAGATGCGGTTTCCACAAAACCGCGCTACTTCGCACATATCGCATCAATCAATAAATTTATTCGATCAATTTGGCCGCCAAGATTGTGTGATATCGCACCATTAGACTTTTTTCTGTACAGATATATAAAATCTAAAGTCTATGCAGGCTATCCTGCTTCGGTTCAGACCTTGTTGCAAAACTTCATGCGTGTCATTCGCCAGTCAGCAGTCCAAAAGCTCGAACGAGTCATCGAAAATCGGTCTTAACGGATGGACGATCTCAGACGACGTCGCGTCGCCAACATTTGAAAGAAATAGTCGTCAAAAAATAAATGCCAAAGAATGTTCTTTCGAATGATAATAAAGGATCCCCATTAAATTTTAAGTTTCTGTGTTTTTTCTTTAAAAAAGTAGGGAACCTCGAAATGAATCACCTTTTATTTATTTATCGGTTAGCTACCACTACAGAGTAGACTCGCAAAGGAATAGCTTAAACACCTAAACTTCAAAGTTTTTGAAGCTTTCTATATTTCTAAATTTAGCCTTAATTTTTACATTTCCAATTCATAGATATACATACATATATGTGAATATATGTGTCTGTAGTAACGCTTGTAAACTTAAACAAATATCTCCAATAATTTTTCACTGCTTTTGCACACGTGAGCGTATTACCTGTAAGCCCTGCAAATAATGCAAACCCCTATTTCGTGGTCCATATAAAGCTTTCAGCATTATCACAGAAAATCAAATAAACTGAGGAAAAACAAAAACAAAAAAAATGCAACCCAAACAAACTTAACAAGAATTTGTAACAAATCCCTACAAATGAAAATTAACAAGGGCAGTGAATAGAATAAAAAGGGATACCATAGATGAGAGAAGAAAAACACAAAAAAATTTTACCGGACAATTGCTTTACCAGGCAGCGTAGCAAAGTTCACAGAGTCCCCGGTAAACAATGAATTGCTTGTAAAACAATAACAAAAACTACCAAAGCGTTTGATTCTTCTCTTTTTGGTACACAAAAGTCCGCAAAGAGTAAAGCAAGCAGCGCAAATTCCGTTATATTAAAAAATACTAAAGTTGAACTGTATGCGCACTGGACCCCTTCAAGGCATAACCAACCAACGCGCACACACACATACACAGAAAGATTCGCCAAAGAAACCCCAAACAAACAAAAATCAAAACAATCCAAATATTACCGGAAATAAATGTGATAGCAGGATACCTTTACAATCACGCACACACCCATACTTACATGTACACACATACACATATACGCATATACGCACAGACGCACTCTTTTGCAGAATAGCAGATCTGCGCTAAACTACTGACATCACAAGTGTATGCTGCTTGTCGCCGGCGCACAAATGTGTAAAAGGCGAAGAAGAAGAAGAGAAGGCACTAAGCGAAGCGCAGCTTAAAGCCAAATGTATAAAGTACAAAATAAAAATTCCGTTTTTATTTGCACAAGTAGCTTAGATTGCATGTCACTCTGAAATGTCTGCTATTCCACAGAGCTTGTCATATGTGCATATATGCCTGTATGTCTGTGTGTGTGTCCAATTTTTTTTTTGTCAACTGAGCGCACCACTCTCTTTGTTTTTTACTGCTTAGACAGTTTTGGTCTTCATATGGCAGTTTGCTATGAAACACACGCACACACACACACAGGCGTTCACATGTCACACGAGAGTTTGCCGCTTAATAGAGTTTCTAGTCCATTGTTGTGACGCGTCAGTGCTGCCATACCTTGACAGTCTCCTACGTTAAACTTCATAATACTCACATTTTTACGATTGTCTGCGCAGCATATTAGCTGCTTTTATATTGGTTGTGAGAGGCACAAAAAAGGCAAACAGGCTACCCTGCAGCAACTGTTGTTTCGGAATCAAAAATGCGGGGGCTGAGTTAGATATGTGGCTAAAAGAATTTGAGAGTATTATCTTCGATTCGCCACAGCGCTGCTCGTTAAATTTGGTCAAATTTGAGTTGTGCTGTCTTAACGAAGTTGTCCAGTTGAGCTCACAATAAGAAAATATGTGGATACCTTTAGCCAAGTGGTATAGCCATTTACGGCTCTATTTTCATTTTATTATGCCAGTTTGTATAATTTATACTAGTTGTTGTTCGATTCGACAATTTCCAATATTTCACATAAGTATCTTAAGCGTTTGAAAACACTCTGAAAACAAACCGAGAGTTATGCCATGAGAAGTCATTATTTTAGGGTTTTATATAATAGCATAATAAAAAAGTTAAAATTCCGAAGCGTTGAGTCTCCGATTCCTTTCAAATCTAACAGGCATACATAACTTCATTTCTAAAAACCTAAGCTTGCTTAGGCTAGTAATCTTAGCCATTTACGATGTTTTCAGGTCTTATGCGCTATGCAATTTAAAAAAATGGATTTACAGTTAACTGATAACTGTCAGATACTGTCCTATATTAATTGTGTACTAAAAACCTAAGCAATGTCAAAATTATCCTAACCTTGTTACTGCAATTTTTAATTAAGTCTTTTTCGAAACCATTTCATTATCGAAATTTCGATTCGTCAAACCAAACTCAAGAGCGATATATTGTACTGGGTAGTCCAAAAAATTTCTTCAATATTTCTAATCAAACTTCAACTTCTTTTTTTTATATTTATAACGAACTTTAATGAACCAAATATGTATTAGTCTGATCGAACACTTTTTGCCATTTTTTCACTAGAGACATTATTACATCAGGGTAAAACTGGTATGGTTTCTCGGCGAATAACTCCGACAAATGATTTCCACATTCTTCTCCTGAAGCCAACTTTTCTACATTAAGGAAGTTCTGCATTGACTGAAACAAATGGTAGTCCGATGGTGCAAGGTCAGCGCTATATGGTGGATGCATCAAAACTACCCAGCCAAGCTCTCCCAGTTTTTGCCGAGTCATCAAAGATATTTGTGGTCTAGTGTTGTCCTGATGGAAGACGCAGCCCTTTCTGTTGGTCAGTGCTGGCCGTTTTCTTTCGATTGCTTGCTTCAATCTCATCAGTTGTTGCCAGCAAAATGTGTAGTCAATCGTTTGACCAGGCTGGGTTCAGCTTATAGTGTATTATTTCTTTCCAATCCCACCAAACACTCAGCATAACCTTTCAAGGCATCAATCCTAGTTTTGCGACCATTTGTTGAGCTTTACCACTCTTCGATCATGATCTTTTTCGCGCATTATTGTCGTATTTGATCCACTTTTCGTCCCCTGAAATGGTGCGATCTCATTTCGCTTCAGCAAAGAATCGCAGATGTTAATTCGGTCCATTGAATTTTTAATTTTTTTTGAAGGGTTCCAAACCGTTTGATGATGAGTCTTAAGTTTCTTAGCGATGTCATGGCTGCTTATGTGACAATCCTGGTCAATCTTTTCCATAATTTCATCGACTTTTTCCACGATAGATCGACCAGCGCGAAGTGTATCTTTCAAATTTAAATTTCCAGAATTCAAGCGAACGAACCATTGTTGAACTACACGAACTGATACAGCTTCGTCTCCGTAGATTCCACAAATTTCTTTGGTGGCTGACGTAGCATTCATCACTTTTTTATTGAGAAATTTCAAAATGTAGCGAATTCTTCATTACTTTTATTCATTTTTGAACAGCTGTAACTTTTTTCAACTTTCCCGAAATTAATTTGTTTTTTTGGTTAAATGAATCTTAAAGTCTCACCTTTCCAACACTATATGGTACGACACAATGTGGTTGGTAGAACTGGAGATAAACGACTGCAACAACAGCTATTGACAAAATACGAAAAGACTTTTTCGACTACCAATTTTTAACGTGATAATGATCAATGAGATTCTGACAGTCATAAAAAATTATAGTTAACAGGTCATATCTGGTACAAAAACCCCTATCTCTTATAATAATTTCTTAATATGTGGGCTTTCAGCAGAGCATTTTTTCAAAAGTTTATTACTCCTTGAGGTATAAAATAATACAAAATTAGATTTGATAATCAGATAATAATCATATATAAATGATATACAATTATACAAATAGAAAACAGATAGGTCGTTTAAAACGTTATTGTTACATCCTTCCTTTATATAAATGTTAACTACAAAATTTTAAAAATTATTTCGAAAACTATACAGGGCTGTATTTAGCAAAAAAATCTGTTGTTGTAAAAATGTAAAAATTTACATATTCCCATCAGGAATCCAGTGTAAAAAGAGCTTTTTCTAGATCCAACTTTTCCCCACAGGGCTCATAACAAAATAGTAGAACAACAACAGCAATAGCAAGCAATAAAAACTCAAAATATTGTAAGTAGTATCGCCAACGTGTTTTTCAACACATTCATATGAAGTTTATTGAAATTGATATGATGGCATTGTTACATGAAACCTAGAAATGGGAGTACGACCTGCACAAACACACACGCACACACTCAAATAAACATAAGTATGAGCGTAAAAGTTAGTGATAACGACGGCAACGCTGCGTCCGACCATTTAGTCTATGTATTTATGTAGACCGACACACATGACCACGGTCTAAGCCCTCGCTTGGTATGTATTTATGCTCGTAGCAGACTGTCGCAGCCGCTTCCGATTTCTCTATTATCCTCGTCATTCGTTTATGTCTGTAAATTGTGGTGAGTTGGTGGGCGACATGGTGCGGGGGAGCGTAACAAATTCAATTCAGTTGTTAAATCGTTTGGAAATATCTTGTCCGGGACATGAGATTTTCGTTTCCACGCTTGTCAACCGAGCGCTTGAGTAGTTGAGAAGTTCGTTAAAAGGATACTAGCGTGTATGTTGTTTTTGATTTTTTTTCGTTTTGGCGCTTTGTGCAACAGGATATGCGATGTGTTGACGTTAAAAAAAAGTGTTGAATATAAGTTTTGAATTTAATGTGATTTTAAGGCGTGTAGTTGGAGTTTTATATGAAAATACAAGAAATTATTAAGAAGTCTTTGGTAACATAGAAATTATTAATATTTGATAAATCATTTTATGTTAATGAACCCACTTTAGACTTTGAAGCATGTTGATCGAGTCATATGATAATACTTTTTTATCTTTAACGGTTCGGTTGCACAGGTTTAAGAGAATTGTAAGTTCTTCGGGATTTCGAAGAACTATTTTGGAAGGTCTTCTTTACTGGCGTAAGCACTGCTTACTCGGTTATAGCCGAGTTAACAACACCGCGCCAGTCGTTACTTTTTTTTTTTGCTATTTAAAGCCAATTCAAGTTACCAAGTGCAGGTCCTTTCCACCTGACCTCTCTAAAAGAGTGGGGGTCTTCCTCTTCTTCTGCTTCCACCGGCTGGTACTGAATCGAAAACCTCAAAGTTGGAGTGCTTGGAGAGAAGTCACACAATAGGAAGTCTGGTTGAACGGATCGAAGAGGTCCTTCCCGAACGTAACGGAGTTTTTGATGCTGCTCAACGTCAGCTTACACAACAGTATTATCTTTGAGAGGATACCAAGTTCAGATATAGCGACATAAAAGCAGTTTCTTTTCAAACTGTCCAAGGCGGCTTTAAAATCGACGAAGAGGTGGTGTGTGTCGATCTTCCTTTGACGGGTTTTTTCCAAGATTTCGGGCATGCTGAAAATCTGGTCGATAGTAGATCTTCCAGACCTAAAGCCACACAGACAAGGTCCAATCCAATTTGTTGGCGGTGGACTTCAGACTTTCGCACACTAGGTTCGATAAAACTTTATACGCGATGTTGAGGAGGCTTATCCCACGGTAATTGGCACAGATTGTGGGATCATCTTTTTGTGGATTGCGCAGAGCACACTTAGGTTCCAATCTTCGGGCATGCTTTCATCCGAAAATATCTTGAAAAGAACCTCATTCGTGCACTTTGTCAGTTCCTCGCCGCCGTGTTTGAATAGCTCGTGCGTTAATCCATCGTCCCTTACCGCTTTGCTGTCAGGCGGGTAATTGCTATTCGAACCTCATCATAACCGGGCAGTGGAGTATCTAGTCATCAGTTGGACAATTGGGTTCGCCATCTCCAGGTGTTAGACGTCCACTGCAGTTCAGCAGGCTGGAGCAGTGTTCTCTCCGTAACTTCAATATGCTCTGAACACTAGTTCACCTCTTTGAGTCCTACAAGAGTCGAAAGATCTTTGCCAAAATCCGAGTTATAACCTTCAAATGTGAAACTAGCTAATTTTAGCACATCGATATACATTTAATTATCAGTTAGTGATGCTAAACCAAGTCAGGACTTTGTCCGAAACTCTCCCACTTGGGTTCTACTCTACCGTCTTCTAACAAACCACATTTTGAATATAGTCCACCTTCTTTAATTACAATCCCAAAAGTTTTCTTTTGCGCTTTTATTTTAATGGTGGGAAATCGAAAAATTTATTCAAAAGAAAAATCCCTCACTTTCATGTTACCCTTCACCCCTCCTCACTTTACCGACTATGCATATAATTTTCCAGCGCACTAGACTCCCCTTTAATTTCGCTTTGTGGCCTGCCCCACAACTAATCGACCCTATTTCAAGCAGTCAAAGTGAGAAAAAACAACGTAGACAAAGCTTTCAATCGCCTAAAAGTATGCTAAGCCAATATGACTTTCATGCAACGAGCGAATGTCTGTCAAGTACGCCTTTCGCCCGGGTAAAAGCAAAGCGCATACACTTGCACACACACAAAGACTGCAGATTGCAAGTTGCAGGTTGCATATGCTGCTGCAATCATAACTAGGCTGGTGAGTACCCTCTTACCACACAACAAAAATGTAAACAACAGAAAAGTACAGAGCGAAAACAAAGAAATGGAAAAACTGCAATCCAGATGTTTGTAAGTATGTGAGTGAGCATGTTGCATGTAAATATTTATAAGCTTCAAAACAATGACTTCAAAAGAATTCATGCCCCGTGCTTCATGTTGTCGTGCTGTCAGCCAAATGCTTTGTAGTCGCATGCTGTCTCGTTACTACATTGAAATGGAGTCTATTACGCATTAAGCAATTGTTGCAAGGGGAGGAGGAGAGGAGGCACTTTGATGCATGTGGAATAGGTGACCTGTAAAACTGGAGCAAAATTTTAAAGTTTACGTAATGTGAACGAAAAGATGAATTGAAATTGTGACATACTCATATCTCATATAGGAATGCCAGAGTAAATTCTTTGTGTGACAAATCAGGGATGATTTTGATCGTTTTACATTAGTATTTAAAAATGTTTGAATCCAATGAAAATTTTTCTGTAATATATATCTGAAAATTATCTTAAAAAGTTTAGCCTAGACATGAACCAAATAAAGGAAAAGCATAGCCTTGAAGGTTCTTGTCACAGATAAGTTGTAGTCTCATCTGTAATTGTCTTTAAAATCCATTGAATGATATTGAACTGGATCGTCGAATGAATGATTTCAATGGCAGTGAGATTACAGGCGTGTCAAAGATCATCTAGTTAGGTCCCATAGCATTTATCTTGTATACTTAACTTTGAAAGGAATCATCCTCGATATGAGATTCTATAGAACTCCGGCCAAAAGACTTCATCAGATGATTATTTTAATCGTATTTAGACTCAAAGGTGAAAAAATTGTAAAAATGGATTTTAAGAGAAAGTCAATACGAGATATTTTCTTCACTCTCAGTTCCTCACTTTCAATAACATCAACCACTTTCTCAACCTAGAATGAAAGACGTCTGTCGGTAAAGCAAGTTTCAAAGCTCTCATAAAGAAAATTCTGATAAAAGTTCTGGCACTGAGCTTTCACCAACTTTTAACAAAATCTTTCCAAAATATTTTTAAGGGGTTAATACAAGTCCAGTACCCTCTTCAACCTACACAAACTTATATTTCGCTACCCTATACAATGTAATACTCTCTTAGCTTTGGCATTTTTATTTGTGCGCTTTTAAAATCTTCACTTGATGTCAGTCAAGTTAAGGCAAGCCAAGTGGAGTACTCTCCAAACGACTTGACTCGATGCTCTACTCCACTTAGCCAGAGAAGCGTGTGTGCAGCCGCATGCATTTACTTATATGCTTTTATATGTGTGTGAGTATTTAAGTGTAAGCTTGTGTTGTAAGTTGGCGAAGGGCAAAATTCATAAATTATGTACTTGTCGACTTTTGTCTACAAAACTGCTGAGGAAGTGTGATAATAGCTGTTTTTGGAAGAGTCTTATTTCGACTTTTTTCACTACTTAATTTTGTATTTCAATTTTAAAAGCTTTCACAGTGCTTTTATAACAGTATTCCTACTAAAGGAGTATTTCAAAAAGGAATTTGTGGGTTTGGATGTCAACTGGATGTAAGCAGAAGTAATTCATTATTAATGAACTAAGTAAAAGCTTTGAATAGAGCTTTCATTAGTGCATTTCTTTGCGATTTTTGTCTGCATAGTTCTTTAATTTATGAATATTTAAACAATTATTGTGGATTAATTATCAGTCTACATATGTGTGTGTGTGTGTAACTAAAGGCTAATTTTCCAGAGCCTCCATTATGGGCCAGATTTCAGGTAATATATGTATATACTATGGCTGAGTTTATGAAAGCTTTTAGCTTGAAGTTAGACCTTTTTTACGTTTTTGCACAAGATTCGGATCTTTTGGTACCATCCAAAGGCTAGGTCTAATGGCAAGTCGTCAAATTTCAAGCAACTTTTTATTGGGTCGTTCACTAAGCAATTTTGTTTGAAGACAATAGCTGATCTTATTAATTTTTTTCGCAGCCAACTTCGCTGTTAACCGCTTTACCGTTATATATTGCATTTGAACACCTGATACAGAAAAGCTTGTTTTAAAAAAAAATCTTAAATTTCTTAATATTATACAAATGATTTTTTGTTTGGAGTACTACCAAAGATGGAAGATCGAAGGCAGTATATTCGGCATATTTTACTATTTCGTCATCAGAAGGGTAAAAATGCAGTTCAAACCAGACGAAAATTATTTACTGTGTGTGGAGAAGATGTGTTGATCAAACACCAATGCCAAAATTGATTTGCAATATTTGGTTTCGGCAATTCCGATATTGAAGAGACCACACCAGTCCTAGAAGGCCTCTTGAAGCCAATGTGGCTAAAATAAAGTTGTTGAACGATTGCTGAAATTTTAATTTTGTCCAAACGCTACTCTATAACCGTTGACAAGCGCGTGAAACATCTAGAAATAATTTCGAATCGTGACATATCGGTTCCTCATGTTCTTACAGAACGAAATTTGGTTCATCGCACTGCGAAAGGCTTATCAAACGCCCAATAAGTGATCCATTTTTGAAACGCATTGTTACAGTAGACGAATTGTGCATTTTTTACAAGAATGTAAAGCGCAAGAGCTCACAATCTAAAAAAGAGGAACCAGCTCAAACCACATCCGGCCTTCGAGTCGCCAAAAAAAATGTATGTTGTCTGTTTGGTGCGATTTCAAACGGGATCGTTTGGTGTGAGCTTTTGGCGGACAATATCAGGAATAATTATGAAGTGTATTGTGATCAGCTGGACCAATTAAATGATGCCCTCAAACAATAAAATAAAAAACGTGTAGTGTTTCAGCAGGATAATGCGAGACCTCATACAAGTTGGATGATTCGCCCAAAAGCTTTTACAGCTTGAATGGAATATCTGGCAACATTCACCATATTCTTCTGACCTGGCACCTACAAACTATTACTTGTTCCGCCCACTACACAATTTTTAAGATGGGAGAACCTTCATCTGAAATCAAGACGTCATATACCACTTGAACCAGTTGTTTGCCTGCAAGGATACAAAGTCAGTACTTTCACTGAATGCTTTCGTGCCCCTGAAACACTTGTGCCTGGAGTAAAGTATACTCTCCGAAAACTTCCGGAATATTTTCAACGATTCCATAGTCGTATTTTTATTGGAAATACCAAAATTCAAGCAAACTCCTGATTTAATTATTTTCCATTGCAAAAATTGTGCGGAAAACCTTTCCAACCAAAACACAACAAGCGCATACTAAAAGCATATGAAGATGAAAAAACTTCACACGAACATAAGGAAGGTTGTACCATAATAGAAAATATTATTTATTGATTCGATTTACGCGCGACCAGTCCGGGTCAAATTTGATCAGTCTGTAAAACCCCAACTTTTTATTAAATTCAAAAGGCAACATCAAATTTATAAACTTCTCGATAATTAAAATTTTACTAAATAACTTTCAAGTCTAATTAAGAAACTCAGCTTGAAAGCGGCAACAACGCTCTACAACAACACTACCCGAATAACAAGAGAAGGAGCAAATAATTGCGCTGACACTTTCGAAAGCGAGTCCCAGTCGTGTTAACATCTTGCTAAACAACTCCACTAGAGACTGCACAACAACAACAAAAGCGACGTAAAATGAAGTATGTTACAATTGCAACTGCATGTAGTTAGGACACAGGAGTCGCATAAACAACAAAAACAAGCAACGGAACACAGTTGCAGGCGCGATGATTGTGTCAAAAGTGTCGGCGTGCCGAACAAAAGTCATCAAAATCGTGTGGTGAGCCACACTGTTTCGCTTCACATACAGCGCTACACGTAACTAAGTGGCAACACTGACAGAACGAACGCGACAGAGTAACAATGATGTGTCATAATTGATGTATAAAATGGCAACAACTGCATTTGTAGCAGTTCGGTAATGTGTGGGCGCTGAGGCAGGATAACAAAGGCATGTCAGCTGCTTGCAACACTTGCCACTACAGTTGCAACCGAAATGTCTGCCATGTCATGAAGTCATTGTGCGCCCTCGAAAGTCAAGGAGGTGAAAGCGAAGCATAAATTTTGTGCCTGATAATATTTACCGCGCAGACTTTGCGGGTTTCTTGTGCTTGCAACATTGTTTTGTAAGCACTTTGTTACAAAACTTTAACGGTAAAAAAACTGTCTAAGTCATTAATTTCAATGCTATTGTCATCAGCTGCAATATTAGTAACTAAAGTACAAGAACAACAACCACTCAGTGGCGCCGCAGCGTAGGTGGTCACGTTTGCTGCTGCCGTTGTTGCAAGGTTGCATAAAGTTGAAATAAAAACGACAATTTGAAGCACGGCAGAGCCAGTTGCAGGCGACAAGAGCGCAAATCATTGGCGTCAACAACGCAAGCGTCGAAAGTGAACTTAAACTGTCTGCCACACAATGCATAAATACCGTGCAACATCATAAATTACGGTTGCGATTGCGAAAGTTCTGCGCCAAAACGGCAGCAATGCACAAAACAACAACAATAACAACGTAGGAAAATATTATCAGCGTACAACAACAATAGCAACAACAAGAAGTTTTATCAGGAACCTAAGTACGAGCAATTACCTTGCCTTGCCGTGAGCTGCAAGCTGCCGCGCCGCTTCGGTGGCGTCATCGAAGTGCACCTTGCTGCAATTTGTTTACTGCAACAACGAAAACTTTTTACGCTTCTAACGCAACGTTTTTAGTATATTTTTGCAATTTTTTTTATTTTTGGTTTTCGGTTCAAAAGTTTGTTGCGCGTCATTTGCCTCGTTGCTTCCTGTTTTGAGTTGTTATTCTTGAAGAAACTTTTAACCCCGCGCACACACACACTCAGCTGCTTGCAACAAATTTTGTAATAGCCATTAATGCATCCCTGCGTACCCAAGTCGGTGAGCCAAATAATCTTTTTTATAACTTGCTAAGCGCTCAGGTAACAACCAATTTTAGCTACAGCTTTAGCCATACAACTTGGCCTACATAAGTGGCTAATGTAAACATTCATTGTATATACCTATATATGCATATTGGCAACACTGGCTGCTTGAAGCCAGCGTTATTAGTTAAGCCTTTGGAAAAACACCTTCGTAGAACTTTCCACATCGTAAACTTTGCGAAGCTTTGCACTTTTAATTTTTTAACTTATGAGCTTTTTGGGTTCGCAGCGGAAAGTTGGTAAAGCTCTTTTAAAAATAAACAACGTTAAGGTTATCGCGTATTTTTTTCAGAGGCAGTGTATTATGTGTTAAATGAAAACAAGGACAGCAGCCAGAAAGTAACCATCCATTGAGTTCAATTTTCGATGACTCGTTCGAACATTTCGACTGGTAACTGGCGAATAACACGCGGGATGCATTGCTCCAAGGCCTGAATCGAACTGCGATTGTCCGCATAGACTTTAGACTTTACATATTCCCACAGGAAAATGTCTAACAGTGTGATATTACATGACCTTGGTGGTCTGTCGACCGGCCCAAAACGTAATTTTATCTGATCGCCGAAGTGTTCTCTCAATAAATCCATTGATTGAAACCTCTTGGTTAGGTCCTCTTACGGCTACTTTTTTAAGCAGGTCGTTAACGACCAGTATCCATAGAAGAGAAGAGAGAAATCCACCTTTTGGGGTTCCCCACTTACATTTCGTCGAGCACATTTTCCCATTCCGTTTCAATCACTCTGCTGCACAGAAGACTGAAAATGAGGTGTTTGAGGTTTGATTCAACCCTAAGACTGTACAAATCAGTTACGACTGCTTCCGGCAGGACATTATTGAAAGCTCCCTCCATATCAAGGAAGGTCCCAAACGGGAATTCCTTAAGCCTAATTGCTTCCTCAAGCCATGACACGATAGTGTGCTGGGCAGTGTCCACTGACTTGCCTTTCCAATAAGCATGTTGCCCTCCTGATAAGTGGTCTCTCAGAATGAGTCTCCTTATGTACCAATCCATCAGTCTCTACAGAGTATTAAGTAAGAAAGAAGAGAGGCTGATAGGTCTGAAGTCCTCAACTATGACGTGGGAACCCTGCCAGCTTTCGGGATGAACGTGACTCGTCTCCGGGCCCCCAGATTGTAACCCAGTTTTATACAGTTATGATGCCATCGAGTCAAGTGCCCTAAGCAAAACCTTTGTAGCGCGTGAAATTTTACGATCAAAACAAATTTCGTTAACCGTTATCCGAAGAATTTAGTAAACGAAAACGAAGTTAAAATGAATAAATGTCTTGCACACAATTGTCTTTTACGACGCCATTTATAGCCAAAATTCTACAGTTAGTTTTTAAACAATATTAAATAACAACTGCCTAATAAAGCCCATTCAACCAACTGTACAAATAAAAATTTATATGTATACAAGTATGCGTCTCTATCATAACTGCCTATCGGATTGCTAAACTTGGGTTCATAATAAACAAATATTAGCAATAAAATCACATCACACATACACTTAAATGAAAGTTTTTCCTATGCCCGCATAGAATTCAATGATGTGTAAACAATAACTGCCATAAAAGGGCCAAAAGCTGGACAAAATTCATGAATGGCATATAAAATATCAAAACCTACCAACAAAGTAGTCCATAACTGCGTAACTGCCGGCAGACGCTTTAAGCTTATTAAGCATTTTATGCCACACATTTGCCCATAAAATCATAATGCCACTAATGTCTGTCCATTGTTCGATGAAGTTTGGTTATGAAAATTGAGACGATCTGTTGGCTGGCCTTTGCATTGGATAAAATTTGGCAACAAATTTTTATGTGGTTTATCGATAACTTTTGGGTTTGGCGAGAAAACAAAATTAAAAGCTTTTCAAACTACTTACTCAAGTGGCTTCCTGTTTTGTTTAAGTTCGTTTTGTATTTGTTGGAGCAAAGTTTTCATAACAACTAGTTGTGATGATAAGGTAATATTATAACGAATTTTCCAATAGGGATGATCTGATTTCCAATTGTCGTGCCGGCCATTTTTTATGGTCATGATCTGTATTATTTTTAGTATTGTTTTCAACGTTTATAAATTGTTCAATTTTATTTTCAAACAATCGTTCTCCAATTGCAACTTTGTGTGCGCTTTTTTTGGTCTCAATAATCGTCCAGCTGTTCTCGATCCAGCGTAAGTACCAATAAGTCACCGCTCAAGACCGCTCGAAGTAATGAAAATATTGCTGCCATTCAGGCAAGTGTTGCCGAAGACAGTAATTTGTGGATTCCAAGACGTTCTCAAACATTGGGACTGTCTCTAACCGCAAACTTACGAATTTTGAGAAAGGGTTTGGGCTTGCATCCGTATAAAATTCACTGTAAACGTCGTAAGTTTGCTGATTTTAGCTTGGAACAACTTGAAAACGACAAAGATATTTTTAAGAAAATCATTTTCTCCGATTAAACTCACTTTCATCTTAGTAGTGTGGTAAATAAACAAAACTGTGAATTCTGGTACAAAAAAATCCACAAATTATTCATGAACAATCATTATATTCACCTAAATTTACAGTTTGGCGTGATTTTGGTCTGTTGGAAACATCAGTCCATAATTATTTCGAAATAAAGCTGCTGACAACCAAATTTTTATGACCGCGATTAGCAGAAGTTGATCTTGACAACATCTGGTTCCAACAAGTTATGGCTATATGCCACACCGCACGTGCAACAACCGAATTGTTGCGAGAAAAGTTGGGAGATTCAATTATTTCAAGAAATTGTGACATTGATGGCCTCCAAGTAGTTGTGATTTAACACCATTAGACTACTTCTTGTGGGGTTATTGGAAGTCATTGGTCTTTAATAGTAAACCAGACTCTCTTCAAGCTTTAGAAGTCATGAACATGATATTCATGACATACGACTTGATTTAGTGGAAAAAGTACTTCAAAACTGGGTTCATCGAATTCCTTCCTGCAAAAGAAGCCATGAAGGCCATTTGAACGTTGTTATATTCAGAGCGTAATTGTATCGGTAGTACTCTACACTAAATGAAAACCATTTGAATTTCCTTAACAATTAGCGTTCTTTTTTTTTGAAAAGAAGTCATATCACTCTTATTAGAAACATCTGTATCTATCTTTGTATGTCTGGGTGAAAGGAAATGATAAAGTTTATTCAGCATAACTGACTATTATTTCGCTAAAATAAGTTCTAAAAATACCACACTATTAATAGATATCCTAAAAGTTTTAGAATTAACGCAGACAAAAAGGTTACCTTGTTTTTGTTAAGTTGTGAAACGAGCTAAGGTTCACATAAGAAGCCGTTAATTAAATAATTAATATTAAAAACGGAAAACATGAAAGAATCCCTAACTTCGGCCGCACCCAAGCTATAACAACCTTCATAGCATTTCTAGCATACAAGGGTATACAAATATATCTATCTTGATTTCGAACAATCCATTTGTGTAGCAGCTATATCTTAAAGTAGTCCCACATCGATTGCAACAAATGAGAAGCTTCCTGAGGAGAAAAGTCATATGCAAAATTTCAGATCGCTAACACAAAAACTGAGAGACCGGTATTGTATCCGATATTTGCTTCTGGATGCTACAAACTTGACATAAATTCAATATACCTTGATCAGGGTATAACGAGATGGTCCATCTGTAAGCGTTTCCAAATCTTATTCAAACTACAAATAATGGTACTACAGATCGAGTTTTCATAGAATCCATAAATGATCTAAAAATACTTTTACAATAATACCATAAGGACCGCGGTGAGCTTCGTCTAAATTCAAAAGATCTCTATTGAATAGTTCTGAGCAGAAACACAAGATTTAAGTTAGGATAAGCCATTTTTGTACAAATTTTAACGAATTTATTAACTGAAGCAAGACAACTCTCTCCAGAAAAGGTTGATACACCTCTCACGATTTGTGTTTTGGTTAAGCGAAAACGATTATCAAAAATCCTGGAGTATGCGAGGGCTTTCTAGGAACTTATCGTAAGCAAAAACTCCATTGAAAGCCGCTAATAAAACATATAGATGGAAATATGGTATAATCTCCACCAATGTTTTCCAATTTTTCGAAGTTGAGGTTCAGGCATCCTGAGCAGTATTTTCCATAGTATATGGCCGAATTAAATACAAGAATCAAAACACCTTAACCATTTTGTGGTAAATATGTATATGAGTATGCCTACATAACTGAATGATAATGACGAAAGATGAGTGATTGCTAGACGCATTCTTCTTCTTCTTTACTGGCGTAGAGACCGCTTACGCGATTATAGCCGAGTTATCCTTTTCATTGCGGGCGTTTTTCACGTTGCGGTTCCCAAACCCAGCACACAACCCATGGCAGGGATGGTTCGCCTTCTTACTTTAGCTCGCCTTCAAACGGATGTTCTTTGGCTATCCAGAGAATACTTGGTCTAAGACCGGAAGTTGTGAGCTGCTTGAGCCATATGTAAAAGAATCGTTTCTAGCCTGTGGATTCACAACATTGCGGTGTACCGAAGTGGATTGAGAGTCATTTTCAATGATTTGTTCAGTGACTTTAACCCCATGCCAAAATAAATGGAGCACATCCTCGAGTTGATCGAATTAAAAAAAAAACATTTATATTGCCTCTGAACGTCCTCAAACACATCGATATGAAATATGAGGTATCCTACTCTACAGTACCAAGTTAAAAGAAGAAAGTACAAGAAGATATAAAACATTTTATAGTACTCTGCTTTGGTAGGCACATTTCACTTATACCAACATTTGAATATTAATAGTCTTGTCCACAAAAGTTTAACCGCTTTAACAGCAGACACCACCAAATAGGTCGCTGTGTCTTAAACAAACCTAAGCTTCAGACAGCTGCTGTTCCAATATTAGAAAATCAGCGTAGCAACTCTTTCTGGCCGCAGTATTCAAAATATTTGACCACATAAAAAACTTGAAACCCGAAACAACAACAGTTGCTGGCGAGACAAGAATCTGATATGCGGTGGCAAAGTACCATTAGAGCCACTTAAATGAAGCTAAAAACTTTGACAAGCCGCACAATTTGCCACAACAGAGATGCCGCGTGAATAGCGGACGAACGCCTACATATTTGCACTTTTAACACATATACATACATATATTATATGTACCGTATGTACATATGTATATTGAAGATTTTGCTTTCGCAGATGCAATTAAGTTCTGTCGTCCTCAGTTGTTGTCGCTGTTTTGGCATTACTTTGTTTTTGCAATATTTGTATTGTTGTAGTTTTATTACACTTTTATGCGTAAATAAAGGATTCTATTGAAAATTTGCAAGTGCTTCAAAGAGTTTAAAATAATTTTTAAGGTAACTAAGGATAGCGATCATATGTGTATCTCAAAATATGTAATATTTTTCCTACACAAATACCTAAATAAATTTTTTTCTCTCTTTACAGCTCTTGAAACTAACATCTCTTAACATAAAACACAAAAGAAAAGCGAAAAAATAAATTCGTTGCAATTTCACCATCAGAATGCAGGACATACGTTTGCGCGTCGAACAGCCCATGTCGCGTGTGTCACCCACACAGACGCGTCGCCCCATACACCTACTGCCACAAATAAGCTTAAGGTATGTTACACATACAGACCATTTTTTACCTCTATAGATAAGTGTAAAGCTAAAGCTAATTAAGTGTTCACCCACACAGTTGCAATGAACCGCCTTTGGAAGCGCACCTGCAGCCCAGTCAACATGCAGTGCCGCGTTCACCGAGCTCCGAGGAAGATAACTCACCCACAGAAATGAATAATTGCCGGCGTATGGCGGATAAGCCACCTTTGGTGAGTGAACTTTAATTTTCGATAAAGCTAAGAAAAGGAAATATTAAAGTAAGCGCTGCAATTTAATTCCTAAACGGCGACAGACTATTAAACCTTCCACAGGAACGTTCACTCGAAAAAAGAAAATAATAAAGAAACAATTCGAATCCTGTTCCCAGGATTGAGGGACGAATTTAAAAGAATTGGCCTCAGAGTTGTTTGTCTACAGTAACAGTCCCGTATGTTACATGTTTGTGCTGTTCCTCTTCCAAAGGGAGTGTAGGTCTTCCCCTATCCTCTGCTTCCCCCAGCGGGTACTGCGTCGAATACTCTCAGAACTGGAGTGTTTTCATCCATTCGGACGACATGATCTAGTCAGCGTAGCCGCTGTCTCTTAATTCGCTGAACTAAGTCAATATCATTGTATATCTCGTACAGTTCATTGTACCATCGACTGCGGTATTCGCCGTTGCCAATGCGCAAAGGACCGTAAATCTTCAGCATAATCTTTCTCTCGAAAACTCGTAACATCGAATCATCAGATGTTGTCAACGTCCATGCCTCTGCACCATATAGTGAGACGAAGATGATGAGTGACTTGTCGAATTTGGTCTTTGTTCGTCGAGAGAGAATTTTACTTCTCAATTGTTAAAGCTGATTCCAAGATAGACGAAAATACCTACGACTTCGGAGTTATGACTCTCAACAGTGACGTGGGAGCCAAGTTTCAAGAGTGACGACTTTTTATTTGATGAGAGGAGATATTTCGTATTACCCTCGTTCACTGCGAGACTCATGTGCTTTGATTCCTCATCTAGTCTGGAGGAAGCAGAACTAAAGTGCGGATGTTGAGGCCAATGAAGTCAATATCATCGACGTACGCCAGCAGCTGTTCACTCTAATAGAAGATGGTACCTTCTCTATTTATATCTGGAACTTGAATTATTTTCTCCAGGAGTAGATTGAAGAAGTCGGATGAAAGAAAATCTCCTTATCTGAAACTTCGCTTGGTATCGAACGATTCGGAGAAGTCCTTCCCGATCCTGACGAAGCTTTAGGTATTACTCAACGTCATTTTACACAGCCGTTTTGTGGGGATAGCGGCATTAAGGCAGCTCCTTTTCGTGCTGTCAAAAGCAGTTTTAAAATCGACGTAGTGGTCTAAAGCCACACTGATGAATTTCAATCAATTTGTTGACGGTGGGCTTTAATCTTTCACACAATACGCTCGATAGAACCTTATATGCGATGTTGAGGAGGCTTACCCCACGGTAGTTAGCGCCGATTGTGAGGTATCCCTTTTTATGGATTTGGCAGAGCACACTTAAATTCCAATCGTCGGGCAAGCTTTCGTCCGACCATATTCTACAAAGAAGCTGATGCATGATCCTTATCCGCCGCCGTATTTGAATAGCTCGGCCGACAATCCATCGACCACGCCGCTTTGTTGTTATTCAGACGGGTAATTATCATTCGAACTTTTTCAGGGTAGGCAACGGAACGTCTGCTCCATCGTCATCGATCATTCGACGGTAACCTTCGAACAAACGATCTAGCAACGATTTTTGTATGAGCAACTCTTATGTAAAATTTATACTAAGATATAAAATCTACATCTGATTGGTTGTTCTCCAAAATATTTATATGTTCTTAACAGTTACTTAAAAAAGGTTCTATATAAGATTAAGAATACGCCAAGCTTTCTCATATTACTCTATTAGAGTCTATTTTAGAGACCAAAGCTGGGTAGCTTTTACTTGAGTCTGAGTTTTCTGAAAGATAATGAGTAATAGTTTGAGCTTCAACTGCTTCCGATCACGTAGTAAATTTCTAACGAACGAACAAAAATGAGAGAACTTCTAAAACCTATTTTGTGTAAGTTCTAAAAATTTCATATAGGATTCAAAGTAATGAAGCTCTGAACTGGAAAACGAAATATATATTTTATCCAAAACGAGACTGACTTCGTGTTACTTGCGGCGCAACAATGAGACTCATGTAATGCCTCGTCAAGCAGTGAAACACATTAAAATTGCAAACAATTGCAACGAACTTTTCGGAATTCGCACTCAAGTGCAATCACACCAAAGTTCACTGGCTGGTGTTTGTATGCGTGTGTGTATGTGCGTGTTTTTTACCACATACTTTAGGATTCAAATTATGCCAACTAAGAGGGTACAAGTACTCCGAGACGCAGAATTACAAGTCAAAAGTTTTCTTATAGTTTTTCACATTCAATTACACAGCAATGAACACACGACCACACACACACACACAGATAAGTGCAAATCTACAGTGTGGTAGAAACTTCCAAACTTTATGACACACATAAATCGCGGCGATAAAAGCGTTGTAAAAATGTGAACTAGAGACACAGTCGAAAAATTATGCATGCACTCAACACAAAAGCCTAGAAACGCTCGCTCTAACTGTGTGTGTGTGTGTGTGTAGAATTGAATTTCACGCCTGTAAGTGACACGCGGCCCAGAAAGCGGCACTTCTCGTTGTATTGTCTGAGCGCGGTGCCGGAGCGAAGCACAATACGGATGTGAGTTTGGCCCGGAATGTGAATGGCAGTGCAACGCCTTTCTCTTGTTGCAACACGCTGCCAGCGGTAAGCTGCGGGGTTAGACTGCCATAGACGTTGTTGTTAAATCGTAAAAATGCCGTTTTTTTCTAAATTTAAAAATAAAATTAAGTTTAGCCACTTTGTGGACATTTTGCATTTGGGCAAAGGCTCCATTCACATGCACTGCCTGCGGATGCTCGTAGTTAAGACACGAAAGATCCAATTTCTGACTACACAAATGAAATTAAATTTAAAGCAAGTGAATTGGCTTCCGTCAGCGGTTTTGGCACAGTCAAAGGTAGAAGAATGGTTAAGATATACATACGCAAGCAAGTGCATACAGACCATGTAGGAAATTTTTACTTCGAGATTTTAATTTTCGTGAAAAAAGTAAAACTCTTAACATTCTAAACATAAAGGAAATAAGAAATCTTGAAATGATAGTTTTGGCCTGAATCTTCTGAACTCTGATCCTAAACCAACTAGAAAAATTAAAGCCCAAATTGATTCAAAATAAAGGAAGGAACTCTTCATTGAAAGCCTGGTTTCTTTATTAATTCATGAAATTGTTGCTGTTGTCGCAGTTGGTCCAGCAACATATTAAAGTTGGAATTGTATCTGCTGATTAATGACATTGAGGATTGAAAATCGAGGTTTTCCCCACACTTTCTTAAAATAGAAAAAATGATATGGTTAATTTGATGGAGACACTCTCTTCATATTATGTAACAAATGAAGACAATTTTAGTTTAGTATTAGGCGACGAATCAAGATCTTGCAATTGGTGATCATTTGAATCCGAAGACTGCATACTACTATGAGCAAAAAATAGTAAGACTTTGTTCGTAATTTTAAAATTCTTAATTTATTCTTCAAAATCTATGTGTTTCTCTTCAAAGCCGATGGGGACTGGCCAAAATACTTTTGTGCCTCCAAACAGTTGTTACAGTCAATTTCCAGAAAAGCCTTCAATGCGCATAGCGATTCGAGTTTAATATCTCCAACTGACTCAAAACGGTTTACTCGGAGACGTCGTTTGAGTTTGCTGAATAGCCAGAAGTCACGCGGAGCCAAAATAGGCGAACACGGTGGTGTCGGCACTATATTGTTGAAAATTTGTCGAAAAACTCAGTAAGAATCAATGCAGTATACGACGGTGCCTTATCGTGGTGCAAGGCCAAGAGTTATCGGCCCATAATTTCGACCTTTTTTACGAATAGCTTCGTCGCTTAACACTCAAATAGTATTCCTTGTTGACAGTTTGGCCGATCCGAAGGAATTCGGAGTACACCATACCTCAATAATCGAAGAAAACTGTTAATAAAACCTTGATTTGACCTTCTTTGACGTGTTTTTTTAAGGCTTCGGCACATCTTTGCTACAATATTCAGCCGACTGATCGTCTTTTTTCGGGTCGTAAGCATAGATTCAAGGCTCATTGCCAGTAATAATAAGTTTCATGACATCCTGTTAGTCGGAAAGTATTGTTTCACAGACGTTGACGCGACGTTCGAAAAAATTTAGTTATTTTGGAACCAATCGTGCTTTCAGTTTTCTTAGGCCCAAATGATCTTCCAAAATGGTTTTTGCTGATCTTTCCGATATTCCAAAGATGCCAGTAAGATTTCTGACTGTTAATCTGACCCTATAAATGGCAACATGCTTCGTTGCCTAAATCTACATCTTAGCACCCTATAGCAGCTACACTGTAGCTGAAGTTACCGAAGTCTTGTTTTAAGATAATTTATGATGTCATTCTCAAAGAAAGCCGCATGCTTTGGCAAAAAACCAGAGCAGTCGGTTTTGACAAAGTTCTCTTGTATCGAATCTTTCACAAACATAATTTCATAACAGACACAAACAGGTAGTAATCAATTGATGCCAGTTCCAAACAATAATGCGATACATGAGAGTTTCCAACCAAGCTACCAGAGCTTCTGGCGAGTCTCCTCCAAAGTGTGTAGCCCGGAGTTGTCCTGATGAAACACAATTACTCTCCTATCGGCCGAAGCTGACTGATTTTGAGCGATTACTTCTTTCAGAAGCGTGCTGACAGTACGAATGAACCCCGCCAGGCATATCGCAAAGCTTGCGCCGGCTCACCACGTTTCAATTAATAATATTTTCACTTAAGGTTGTCGGAAACTAGGTTCTGCATTAACTCGCATGACACACGCCTTTGATCTTTGTTATGACAATTTTTTCTCCTCTTGTTTTTCTTCCAGCCTTACCTCTAAGCTTCCAGTTCTCAAAGACATCGTCTCTTTTTTGAAGCTACCTCACTTAAGAATAACAATCAACATAAAAAACCTTAACTCATGCGAGAAACATTTCCTACCGGGTACTTTCGGGAGTGCAATCACAAAAACATGCAAATGCACTTGAAGTGCGAGATGCTCACTGGCGCTTCGGCGGATATAAAAGGATTAATAGGCTCCCGATAAGCTCCCTTTTTTTTAGTTCATTTATGCACATCACAAAAAGCACTTCAGGAACTTTGCTTTTCTTCATTTGGTGTGCGGCAAGTTGTGCATGCGTTCTTTTTGGTGTGTGCCCATGTCTTATTTACCGGTTGACAAGGCTGTATGTCGTCTAAAAACAAAACAGCTGCCGGCGAGACACTCTTCGGTCTGTTGTTGCTGAACTACCGGAGTGCCTACTAAGCTTTAGACAGTCTTAGACGTGGCCAGGTATGTAAGCATGTGTGCGCTGGTTGCATAAGTACGAGCATACATACTTATCTGGCATGCATTTACCCAATTTGCCAGACGGTTGAATAAGCTTTCTAACTGCTCGCTAACACAATCACACAAACATCTGCTGTTCGAGATTTGGTGTCCTTAGCCCGAAAATTCAGTCGACCTTCAATTGCAGTCAATGAACGCTCGGCATTGTTTCTTGCACACTTGATGCATGCACATATCCATATACACATCTGTATGTATGTATATACCCTTATAGTATGGTGCCTACAAAAATCGCTGTAAAGTGTTTGCTCTGTTCTCATTTTTCGCTTTGTCCTTTTCTTATTGCCATTGTCTTCAAATTCGTTTCCGTTCAGCACTTCAGCTAAGTTAGCTTTGTTAGCTGAATGAACATGGTTTTGTACACTTTTTTGTTAGTTTAGTTGGGCAGTGGTATATATAGTATGGTTTTAGTCAAACTTTTTTGTTTGTAAGAAAGGTATAAAGTTTTCTTAGCTTTAAGGTCTTAAAGTTTATTTCACGTGACAATATTTACTTCCAACAATGTTGCAAAATCTTTTACTTACGTATAATCGGATAATCCCTTAATGGGTTAGGGTGTTAGAAATTGAAAAAATATATATTTGGGTAGAAGGAAAATTAATTTTATAACATAATCTGGCTCTCAGCAGATCACCTCCTCAGCTCGTTAAGTTAAGTCCCAAGCCATCGAAATCTCAAATATGTTAATTCAACTTTAAATTTGAAAGGATTCCCAAGAGTCAGAAGAGGATATTTTAAGGACCAGTGTTCATACCGGGGATGTTATGAGTTCATACTTTTTAATATAAAAAACGGTAGATGCCTCGTGGTTTCAGTAAGACGATGTTACTCATGCTTTTACTGGGCGTAAGAATCGTTTCTGACCACTCCCAAGTGAATGGCACTCAGAGAACTTTCCTCACTTCTACACCACCGACTCCATTCTCCTTTTTTAACGCTCTGTTATAATGTGAACCGTCTTCCAGTGGAGACATTTTGATAGTCAGAAGAGAGTCTGGGCTATATGACGGCAAAACTTCCCAACCGCATCATATTGCCGAGCATTGTCATGAGGGAGATTATTGACAAATTCCGACAATTTAATGAGTTGTCGTGGGTAGCGCTTCCTATTAATAGCTTAACCCGGTTTTAGAAACCATAATACAGCACGTCCCTATAATACCATCAAATACAAAGATTACATTGGCGTCATGGATATTCGGCTTTGCCGTTAATATATCTGGTTAGTTAGGTTTCACATATGACTTTTTGCGTTTAAGATTGTTGTATAGATCCATTTTCCCCCACCAGACGCAAAACGACTTCTTTTTGTAATGTTTATACCTCATCTCAAACATGCAAAATCGTTTTTGAACGTCTCTAGCTTTCAATTCATATGACACCCAATTTTTGCTTAAGGCTGCTTTAAAAAGTTCATACAGCATTTCAGACATGCAAAATCGTTTTTCAACGTCTCTAGTTTTCAATTCATATTGGTCCAATGTTTTAAGTGATCCGACTCTATCTGTAAATATTTTCCATAAAAGGAGCTTTATATAATTACTCTTTCTACATTACTGCTAACTGACTAACCTCGTTTCACGCAGCTCTGAAGAACTCTTATTATCTCAGGGAATCATATCTTTAGACTATATAGTAGAGTTTCCCAGCAACTCTTATACGGTTGTGTAAACTAACATTTAGCAATACCAAAAGCTCCATCAGGATCGGGAAAGACCTGTCCAAGCCGTTCGTTACCAAACGAGGTTTCAGGCAAGTCAACTAGATCGTGCGACTTCTTCAATCTACTGCTGTGGAAAAAATTCGAGGTGCGGGCATGAATAGAGAAGGCACAATCTTTTATTAGACTGTACTGCCTGCTGCTGGCGTATTCCGATGATATTGGCATCATTGGCCTCAACAACGGCGCCATTAGTTCTGCTTCCTCCAGCCTTGATAAGGAAGCGAAGCAAATGAACCTGGTAGTGAATGAAGGTAAGACGAAATATTCCCTGTCATCAGACAAGCACTCGCGACTTGGTTCCCAAATAATTTCATCAATCTTGGAACCAGCAATGCAGCATATATGTATTTTGCCAACAGGTGCTACTTCGGACTGAGAAGGCAATTGAGAAGTAAAGTCTTCTCTCGATGGACAAAGACTTCACAAACTTCACAAGTCACTCATCATCCTGATCGTGTTATAAGGCGCAGACGACATGACGATGGCATCATCTGATGAGTCAGCGTTACGTGTTTTGGAGAGAAAGGTGGTGTAGATGATTTATGGTCCTTTGCGCATTTGCAACGGCGAATACCGCAGTCGATGGAACAATGAACTTTCCGAGATGTACAATGACATTGACATATGTAGTTCAGCGAATTAAAAAACAGTAGCTACGCTTGCTAGATCAAGTTATCCGAATCGATGAAAACACTCCAGCTCTGAGAGTATTCGACGCAGTACCTGGCGGGGGAAGCAGAGGATGCGGAAGACCTCCACTCTGTTGGAAAGACCAGATGGAGAAGAACTTGGCTAAACTTGGATTCTCCAATTGGAGTCAAACAGCGAAAAGAAAGAACGACTGGCGCGCTGTGGGAAATTAGGCTATTACCACGTCAGCGGGGTCTACGCCAATAAAGAGAAATAAATAAATATATATATTCTATAAACCATTGTATTCATTTTACATTTATGACAATGTATGACTCTTGCATCCCTTTAGTCGGCTTCAACTTGAACTTAACACGAAGTCTCTTACAGAACTTGTACAATTAGAGATGATTTACTGTGGAATTCGTATTTATTTCATTATACCGTTATCAACTATCAACTTCAGAATAAATTCAGCGAATTCGCACCTGCAATGAAGCACCGACTAAATAACAAAAACCCAACACTTTAATTAATTTCAACGTCAAATCAATTCATTTACTCGTAGTTCGGTAAATGCAGGAAAATTAAAAACAAATCACACGCAATAGATTTACTGGGTGCGAAAGTTTTGCTGCGTTTGTGGTTAACCACGAATTTGACACGCTAAAACTTTTGCAATTTCGCCGCTAAAGTTCGAACTGAACCTGCAGCTGCAGATGCTAAGTACTCGAATTAAAACCGCTGGAGGCGCTATTTGCATTTAAACTGAGAAATCGAACTGGTTTAGTGGCATTCATTTAACATTCGCACTTCTTTTTACTGCTTTGAGCCAAATGGTTGGTAGATCAGGGGGTTAAACAGGAGACATGAAAGTTTCAGTCAAAATGAATTAGAGGATAAAAGACTGAATAACAAGAAGAGTAGATTAATTTTACAAAATAGCTAGGTTCTCTATTCATCACAGTGATGCATCGGTTCTTCAGGTGTATGGAGCCAAGGGACTAGCAAATACTTCAAGTGAAAATTAGCTTTAGCTTAAAATAAGCACAGGAACTTACTGGATGCAACCAATCGTCGGAGTTTTTTTTTATCTTAAAGCAGGATCCAAAGGGACTATAAATTTTTGTATGAACTTTTACTAAAGGAGTCAAATTTGAGTGTTGTCGATCTCTGCCAATGTCTCTCGACTACTTTTACGGTTTGTCTTCGTTATTTTACGCCGAAGCCACAACCGACTCGACTTCCGGTCGTCATATACATACATATGTATGTATAGCTGAGTAGTAAATACCACTCGATGATTCATGAATTCGAAACTCACTACCGTCCCCTCGTTTATACCGGGTTTTGACTTGAATTCTAGAATGAAACGAATAAAAATCCATAAGTACTCTTTAATAACCACCAATTATAATACCGGCCAGTAAATAAGTGAAGGCGGCTATTATATTTAATAGCTTTACTCCATTTTTCGTTTCGATACTTTTCAGGTCAAACGACTCACAATGGGCATGGGTCTGCTGCGCGGTACCGAAGACAGTCGTCCCCTGGTGCACACAGCCTCATCTTCACTCAATTCCGGCTCATCACAAACCATCTCCGACGGCTATGTGAACGAAGCCATTTGCGAACCAGAGAAAATGATAACCCAGAAATTCGGCGACTCCTGTCGGCAGTCGTTGACCGCGCTGCCTACGCTGGAAGCGGCGCATATAGGCTTGCAGGAACACACCGAATTTAGCTATAAGAAAAAGTATCTGCGTGAAACATGTAGTGGTAAGACGAGAATATTATATTTGTATATATGTACGTATGTATATAGAAATTCCACAACTTTTTTGCTTATAGCCAACTCCAGTCCAAAGATGTTTGCGCCCAGCGCACCGCTACGGCTCGACAATCTCAGCTTGGCGGAGCAGCATGAACTGAAGGGCGCCGCCTGGTTTCAAGCCGGCATTCCGCGTGAGATCTCATTGGAGGTGCTGTCGCGTCAGAGCCCTGGCGCCTTCCTGGTGCGACAGAGTAGCACCAAACCCGGCTGTTTTGCATTATCACTGCGCGTGCCACCGCCCGCGCCCAAAGTGGCACACTACCTGATACTGCGTACACCGCGTGGCTACAAAATCAAGGTTAGTTACATGCCGACGTAATACGAAACCTTATTGAAATGTGCTGAAGTGGAATGCTCATAACAGAAAAATTTTTTCACATGCTCTTACAGGGCTTCACCAAGGAGTTCACCTCGTTGCGCGCGCTCATTACACATCATTCGGTAATGCCCGAGCTGTTGCCTGTGCCACTGGCATTACCACGGCCGACGAATATGGGCGCAGGCGCACCGGGTAGTCGACATGGCTCACGAGGCAGTGAATTGGATGGCTGTGATGATTTCGATACTTATGGATCGCTAAATGATTTTCGCAAAATGATGGCCGATTTGAATGTATGACTTTTGAGTGAGACAATGAGCGGGGACAACGGACTGACGGCGCCAAGTAGACAAGGCGATACAGCAGCAACGGCAACAACAACTGCAACACCAGCAAGTTGACCTCGAATCAGCTGTCTGCGGCGCTGGTGGTGTGGACGAGGTTGAGGAATTCAGGTGTAAAGCAACAACAACAACACAACATTAAACTGCAGCAATAAGAAAAGCAGTCACAAACAGCAACAAAGCATATGCCACCGCACACTTTGTCGTTTGTGGCAACAACGCAGTGGCCAGCTAAAGTAGTCGTGTTGCAAGCGTTGCAAGATTTGATATATCATCGACGCAATGCGAATGTTAACGAGCCATCATCAAGAGAACATGCAACGTGTAATACAAAAACAACAACAATTACAAGCAACATGTAATACAAAAACAACAACAACAACCAAGGCGTAATTTACAATCACAGCGCAGAGTTAGAGTTACAGCACTATTCAATCAGCAGACCTAAGAACAACAAGAACAACTATAAAATCGAATACAACAACAACAACAATTATTACGAATACCATCTGCTTTACACCGATGGCATTGACAGTGACCATGACAGTGATACTATCAACTTGCCTGCCACACACGAGCCTCTTCCTGCAACAAACATATAAAGTGTACCGGCAACAACAGCAACCTGTGGCACAACCGCATAGGTAACATCCACCCAGAACAGTCAAAGTGCTGTTTAATTAATTAACACCGACAAGCGATACACCAGCAGCAGCAGCAGACACCAGCCAGGCAGCCGAATGTCGGACGACAAACGAAATCTAGGCTGCACAAATCAGCCAACTTGCTCCCACTCATGCGTCGCATGCACTGCTGTCTGCTGTTGTCCACTCTCCGCCACCGGCCGGGCCTTTAGTCTCGATGACTTGTTGAAATTCTAGCAAAATGCAGAGTTTACGGCAAATAGCTGCATAACTGCAGTCGTCAGCATTGTCTATGCGAATGTGTGTGTGTGTGTGTGTGTAACTTTAGTGACTACTGTTGATTAAGCTCAGTAATTATTTTAATTGGGCAACATATTCAATGAAATTGCTGGCAGACATTGCTGGCTAATGAAAATCACAGAATCACAGAAGATTTACGGCCCACAAACGAGTCGCCAGCTATGCGAGTAATACCTACGTAAATTTATTAGTTAGTGCGTGTAAGCAAGGTTAAACCCAAAATATTTAGTTGAGCTTTATGTGAAGATTTTTGGCTGCTTGGAAGTGGCTTAGTAATTTAACAAAGCCAAGCAGTAATTGATTTATTGCCTTTAAGTGAAGTTGTCAGTTTGTATGCATTTGTGTATGTATTGCCTCTCAAAGGAACGGTACTTGGGGCGAATGCCAGACAAGTTGAATAGCAATACAAATCTTCAAGCATTAGAGGTGGTACCACTAAGACGTCTAAACCACATGTCTCATGCGTAAACTAAGTATTTGGAAGATTGCAAAATATACAACGGTTAATAACTGCATTGGAGACAGTTTCTTACACAGACACCGGCCTGAAATTTAAGTTAAAGCTTTCAAATATTTTCATTAGTCCGGAAAATGTGTTTAGGGTTTAGAATATGCTTTTTAATTTATACAAATATGAGTTGAAAGTCTTCTTCTTTATTGGCGTAGACACCGCTTACACGATTATAACCGAGCTTACAACAGCACGCCAATCGTTCTTCCTTTTCGCTGCGTTGCACGAAGAGTTTACATGCACTTAATTTCTGTCCAGGGATTTTCTTTTGAGGACTGAAAACAGAAAAATTCTCTAAAGCCCATTCACAGAAAATATAGTGAGGTTCGTATGCTTCCAGTTAAGTAGCATAATGAACTCCTCTCCAAGCAGTTTCTGCTGTGCTCATTTCGTAGAAACCCTACTTGCTTTCTTGACAAACCCTGCTTGCTTTTCTAACAAAACCACCTCCTAGAAACATCAAAAGGTATTTCCTTAATTTCGTCGACGATATAAGACAGTGCACCGACTGGACTTCAGATGCAACTAACTTCAGACATGCACTCACCGTCACACACAGTGAATCTATAGACACCTTCACCGACTCCCTCTCATTAAATGTCGTACTTGGACTCAAACCGCTACCCACATACCAAATATATGTCCAGCAAGCAACGAGTCTCCGCATGACTCTAACCATCTCTTTGCATACCCAGCTAACCGTACACATCTGACACGCCTCTCCCTATGGCCCGATCCCATCGAAACAACACGTTTCCTAAGCCTACCGTTGGATGATCTCAATGACAACTTACATATCTGAACTTTACCACCCTAACGGGGACTAAAAAGCCGTTACAACAACAACAGCTATACAGTGAATTTGGAACAAATTCGAAATACTATATTATGTGCTTGTGAGCCTACTCAACTTTCCGAAAACTTTCACATAATAGCATGAAATATGTATGTATGTACATATATACAGGTCTTTACATACATTTACATTATAAGTAAGAACACAAAATAACACGTGTAACCTTTTTTCTCAACAAATTAGTTAATCAGTTTAAATTATTTTAAAATACTTTAACAAATTTCATTAACAGCCTCTGCCATAACATTAAATTCAAATTACGAGAAGAAAATTTTGAAGAATTGAATGTTAATTAACATTATCTGTATCAATTTCACTGTTGTTAACACCTCTGCATATTAGCAGTTGCATGCAGACCGCAAAGCCAAGCGGAAAGCGAAAACAGACAATATGTGTATATGTAAATACACACGCATACATACATACATATGGCCATAGTAAGCACATGCACACATATAAAAAGAGATTCCTTATTTTCAGTTTTTGTTCTTCAATACTGTGACTTACCTCCTCAACTTTTGCGAAGCACTTGCACTTGAACTAGGCAAAATGTAAGCGCTACGCCTCAGCTGGACACACAATTTAAGAATCCTCAGATACTTTCTAGCACATTCGCCTGCGGTGCACATACAATCGAATACACTCACTTTTTTATTCACAAAATCAAGCTACTTGTATAATAAATACAGCCGGCAATAAATGTTAATTAACACACGTTTAAAAATGCGGACAACTTTTGATATATTAAAACATTATTAATTTCTTCTTCTTCTTCTTAATTAATTAATTATTAATTTCTACTTAAAATTATTGCATAAATTCTATTTTTACTTTCATTACTTCAAAATGTCACAATTTTACACTCCCGAGACGGAAACTGACAGCTAGCGGAAGCCTTGCCGGGCGTTGCTGAATATGCACAGAGTGTCAAGTAGTTTAAGACACTAATTTTCAGCTAACGTTAGCATGCTGCTGTAAAAATTGAAAAATGAAATATAAATTAGCGAAAGCACAACTACTTCACATACATTATTAGCTATCAAAAAACGTTTAAGATTGCTCAAGTAATTAATTGAATTTTATGGCATATTATTTTATTATGCATACACATTAATTTAGAATAGTTAAAAAACAACAACTTTTGTTTAACTATAAATTTTAGTTTTTGTTTAATTTTATTAAATAAAAAAAATTATTCAATATGTTTTAAATAATTATACACATGAAAATACTTGAATTGCATGTGCACCCTGTACTCAGCAAACAAACGTCATCTCAACCGCCTCCGTTAGTTTCCGTTCGCGCTGCTTCAACAGTTTTCACTCTAATTCGTAATTGCAGTTCAAAATTGTGAATTTCGCATTAAATATTGTGGTGATTGAGTTATTTTATGCGTAAATATATAGTAAAAAGTATTGTGCCTCGAAAATAAGTAAAAGTTTCCGCCAGGCTATGTTTTTAAGTGTTTATATTTTGTGAGAAAAAATCAGCTAAAGTGGAGTGCGCTATACGCCGCCACAGAGCAAATTAAATGTGGTTATGAATGTGAAATTGTATAAAAGTTCTCTGCCGGGCTATATTTTTTTTTTGTGAAAAAATCAGTTAAATCTAATATCAAGGGAAATTGCAAATTCAAGTATTATATTCCAGTTCAAGGTAAGTCTCATTGGAAGCACTTTTATAGGTTATTAGCTAAGACTTAGTGCGATGAGCAATGAGCGCGGCGCTAGGGCTGCGAATTAGCAATAACGTTAGCTTGTGAGTTTATTGTTTTACAAGTACATTTGTACATACATTCTTGCATACTTACATACACATAAACATACATTTTCGTTGCATTTTCTGCCAAATATTTTTCAAAATATTAAACTGTTCATTTTTCACCATAAATTATTTCGGAAAATTCAGGTGGACAGTAGCCAAAAAAAATAACTAAATGTTTATACAACTTATAAATTTAATTAGAATAGCAATTTGGATAAAAATAAAAATAAAACTAACCGAATTCTCCAGACAAATATGCATCTACGGATAAATAAAAAAAAATTAAATTTAAATTTATACAGCTACATACATATATACGTAATTAAAATATTATTGAATAAACAGATGTATACGAGTTGCTTATAATAATGACACTTTTAATTGAAACTATAACTTGAACTCTATATAAACATACAATAAAAATTAATCCATTTCTGCTAAATATTGGTTATATGATAAGCCACAAATAAGAAATTAAAAGTAACTAAAAATGTGTATCTGCTACACTAAGAGAAAAAAACTTGAAATTACAGGAGTATATGCTAAATATGTGCACTTAAATATTTTACAACTTCAAAATATGTATATATGTAATATTTATGGGCGAATATCTTAGACATTAAAAAACGAATTTAAAATTATTCAAAACTTGCTAATTTTCCTGGACTTGGTGTGTATGCATATTTAATTAAATTAAATTAACAATATAAAAATTAAGGCTATAGATAGCTAAGAACAAGCAAACAACGGTAGTAGAAATTAAACAAAATTTACGTATATATCCGTAAACAAATTGTTTTTGTTGTGGCAATATTTCAAATAGTGCAAGGTGTTTATATATGTATTTACAAGCTGTTCTCTGCTGCGCTAATTTATTTATATTGTATGTAAATTAAATAATAAAACATATATACGTATGAATGCTTATAAAGCAAAGTTGGACTATAAAAAATATGTAAAAAATTATAAATAATGTTTGCTACATGAATATATATACACATGTACATGTTCTGTGTGCACAATGTGAGAAAGTTAGTCGCATAAATTCATAATTACTAAAAAAAAATAATTAATAAAAAAAATAAATTAATAAAAATAATAAATTAATAAAAATAAAAACATTTTTATATTTGTTGGTTAGTAGTAAATGTAAAATAAATATGCTTTAAAACATTGTCTAAGTTGAGTAAATATTATATAAACGAAATACTAAGAAAAAATAAATAAATAAATAATTTCAATACATATGTATACTATAGTAAATATATAATATAGATTTACGCATATATAATATGTGAAGTACGTAAATATATAGTTATGAATAATTACTTGTGAGATATAAAATAGAATTTATAAATGTTTACTAAAAAATATTTGTACTGCATGTAAACTTATAGCTAGTTATGTATACAATATGTAATTAAATGATTCAAATACACAATACAGAATGCATTGAAAACATAAACTGCATTTCGGTATATAATTAATAAACGAATATTCGATTTAACGCGAAAAGTGAGGTTGTGTTTGAAAAACGCGTATGAAAAAGGCACCTTTGCATTTTTCAAGATCTGCCAGTGTTTAGTATGGGTTAAAATTCCTTTAAAACTTGCATATTTTTACACTCTGCTCTCAAAATTATATTTATAAATAAAATGTGCATACATTATTATTTTTTCTATTAGTTTTAATTTTATTACTTTCAATCTCATAATTACTTTCTTTGCTTACAATAGGCTGTACTCCATAAATTTCATAAATTCTCTCTGTAGCAAGTATTTAATACTTATATGAATAAAAATATATTTATTTATGTAATAATTAATATATGTATATGTATGTATACTTATATACTTTAGGTGGTGCAATGTGCAATAAACTGCAGTGCATTTCATTTGAAAAAAGTTAACATTCTCCAGCCGTGCGTCCAGTTATAAATGTATATATATGTATATATATAATATTGCGAATACATATAAATTACTTTTGTTATTTAAAATATTTGTTAATGCTTTACAAACATTTCTGCAAGTCTTTACTTGTATGTGAGTGCTGTTGTGTGTGTGATAAGTGATCTGAGGCCTACACAAACTAAAAATCAGCTAAAAAGTAAAATTAAAAATAATACGGTGTGCATTATTTATAATACTTTAACAATGAAATCAGTTAAGTGAATTTGTTATAAAGTTAAGTTAACCTAAAACGATATTTTGCAAGCCTCAGGCATACTCACTATATTGCGTGCATGTGATTGTGTTTGTGTACTTACATAAGTATGCATTTGTTTTATGGTTATTACGATAACAATATATTTTTAAACGTGCGAATTTTAAGTCAATTAGTGATTTCTTTTTTTCTTTTTCATTTTAATAACTTTGTTCTTAAATTTTAATAAAACATTGCTTAATTCAAGTTAAATACATCGATTTAGAATCTTAAGTACACACGCGAGTACTTAAAGAGAATTGGAATTATTTTGCTTACAATCAATATGGTTTCAACAAGTATTAGTAAAAATTTAACACGCATTACAACAATATATGTGTATGTTATGTAGAATCGAAATGCCTTAACAAATTGCATATTCAAACTTTGTTCACAAACTTTTCCTCATAAACAGCGCAAAATAGGTGTTTTATGTAAATGGACTCAAAACTTAATATTACTACTACTACACAATATGATAACCAAAATACAAAAAAAAAATATAACTAAACATATACAAAATATAGTTGAATTCACAAAATGCCGTTATTTCAAAAAATCGAAATACATAATGTCGAACGATACTTTTTTGAAGCCCGCTTATTTTCTATATTATTATTTACATGGCCCGTGCGGTATTGTTAGTTCGAGAATACAACTCTGCTTGTATATATGTATATAACTAGTTTTGTTTACAAATCTATTTTAGGCGCTTGAGTGTACCAGAAATTGTGGATCGCATGCTTCTACTCCACGCTTTTGCTTTCCGGGTGTTTGTTTGTGTAAATATGATAATATTAAATTAAGATTTAATTTAGGTTGAATAGACGCTTCTTGAATAGTTTAAAAAATATTAAGTTTTTGCAAAAAAACTTCGATTAGATTCATTTTACTCTTAGCAGCAAAAGAGGGCGTGGAATTAACCGTTGCGTTAATTCAGGTTTCCCTCTTTTGCCTCTTTGGTTGTTAATTGCTGTTGTGATTGCTCGGCGATGGCAAATCATTGTGATTGGTGTGATTCTCATTGGATTTCCATGACAACAACTTGTTTAGCAACATATCCATGTAGGGATTGCTGCCCAGACGTGCGACCTGCAGGTGGTAGTAAGGAGAATTGGTAAATAATGCTAACGGTTAGTAAATAGAGAAAGGTCTAATACTGTAAAATGTGTAAAACTTAACTTAACTTAAATTTTCCGATCTAACCTCAAAATTTTCAATGTATAATTACCTCGGCTCTCGCTTCCGTGTCGAGCGATTCCAATACTTCACGCGTATATTGAAAGCTACCTAACTTCTCGAGCAAACCAATGCAGTATTTCTTAACCTCTATGTCCTGAGTGCGTTGACGCAGAATATCTATTTTACAAATTAATTTTAAATTTAAATTTAACTATAAGTATGATTTTTTTCTAATTTGATTAATGAGCAAGAACTCACGCAAAACCTGCTTATCATGTTTCTGCGAACGTACGGCATGTATAACGGGAAAACCGAATTTCCCCTCGGTCAAGTCCTCAGCGAAGCTTTTATTTTGCGTATACTAAATATTTTCCAAAATAAATTAAAATTGCTTTTAATATAAAACACTAATTTACACACCTCCTTTAAACTGAGATTGCAGTAATCGTCACGTATCTGAAAATACAAGCCCAGTATGGCGGTCAGCTTGGTGAAGTCCTCCTTATTCTCGCTGAACAGTTGCATCAAACGTATGGCAAGCATGAATAGACCACCCGTCTTGCGTATGGTCATTAGCTTGTAATCCGATTCGGATGGACAAGTGAAGTTATCGCGCCAATATATCTCCATGCCCTGACCGCGATGCAGTTCCAGCAGTTGTTCCGTGTAGACATTGGTAGCCTGCCGAAGAGAGTTTGTTTTAAGGTTAAATAATGAAACAAGAAATGCAAAAATAAATCATACAAACCTCTGGATGGCCCAACTGTTGCACCTTTTGTAGCGACAAGAAGAGCACATAATTCGCCGCATTGATGGTGCTGGGAACTCCGTAAATCGAATGCGCTACGGGAACACCTCTGCGAAGTATTGAATTGTCTTCAATATCATCAATTCTGTAAGAATTAAGTAAATATGCGTGACGAACAACATTCAATGGCATTCAATGCTTGAGTGTGTTAATTCTGTTACTCAGGGAGGTTTGGAATGGAAAGCGCGCATAAAGTGTGGTTAGGTTTGTGTGTGCAAGCTTGCTTGTAAAGTGTGTATATGTTAATTTAGTGATATTGAATACATGAAATCAAATCAATTAAAATTCTGCCGATACAACAACAACAACAACAACATGAAATCAAACTAAAACAATAATAATTACTAATTATAATTGGCAGCATGCCAAAAATGCAAAAAAATAAAACTTTCGACGTTTATTTGACAAGCAAGCGCCAATTTCTTTCAGTGTATGTCAGCAAAGAAAGAAAGATAATTGAAATATGACCGACATAATAATGCGACAAATGAAATGTGTCATAAAAGAAATGCAGCAGCTACTTAAGTAATTAAAATAAATCACATTGCTGCATTGTGCACGGAAATAATGGCAAAAAAATAATAAAAACAAGAAAATTAAAAGTAAAAAAGAAAGTTGCAGTAGAGACATGCCATCTTTTTTATATTATATAACAAAGCAAAATATAAATTGGTGCATTTACACAGCGCCGTAAAGTGTAATGAGGTTTTCCAACTGAATATCTATACATACATTCATTTAAATTTAAATAGCCATATCACTCACCAGCCATTACACAAAGTGCTAAGGATGGTTATATTTCTACGTGTGTGTATGTGTGCATTTCATTAAGGATTCAACAATTTTTATCCTGCTTTATTTGCATTCACTCAATGTCAAGTTGTTTTTGTAAGCGCACTATCAAAGCGAATGAGAATAATAAAAAAATTTAAAATTCACACTTGCAGCTGATCTATGTGTGGGTATGTGTTCGTTGCAACAGCGCTGCCTTTCATGCCGACAACGTCATACTTTTGCTATTGTAAGATTTGTGCTTTTGTTTCTTTTAGCTTTTGTTTTGTCTTTTTGACTACGAAGCAAAATTCGTGTTAACTTAAGAGTACACTAGTTACAAAGTAACCACATTTTTAACTAGTTACGGATTGGTAACAAATTAGGAGAGTAAAACAGTTGAAACTCTATTTTTATGACAACAAAGGTATTTTTCATTTTGAAAATTTTTAGATTCTCTTGACCCCCTTAGCCTAGCTACAGGACCTCCGGGAAAGTCTGTCCGTGAGGAACATTTCAAGCCGATTTCAGAGAAATTTGCCTTACCGAATTTAAAAACAGTATTCTAATATTTACATATCACCTATACTAATAGAGATGGATATAGGATTATGAATATAAATGAAGAGAGGAGTTCAAATCCAATCACTGAAAACTTTGAAAAAGCGCGATAAAGCTTTCCATGAATAATGCCTTTAGCGTATGCCATCTTATGACCATGAATTCCAAGTCCAAGTCCAGCAAAAAACGTTCAAGCACCTGGGTGCCGAATATGTTGAACCCCCATTTTGAACTTCCAATCCTCTGGTTGACGTTTTGCACCTTAAGGTATTTCCCTGGCTTTGATTCTGGCAAGCTGCAAGAGTATAAAATATTCGGTTGCAACCGAGCTTACTTAGCCCTTCCTAACTTGTTTTCTTTTAAATTTTAAACAACATTATCAATACTTATACATATGTATGCATATACATAAATACATATGTATATGTCTTTAGATATTGCTTTGAACTCTTTGGCATAGTCGGTCTGTCTATAGGCATCATTGCTTCCTGCTCAACCAGCAACACATACACATTTCCGCCCGCCATCTTGCACACATCTGCATTGTCGCTGCAAAGACATTGCCGATTCACTTCGCAAACTACTATGAGCTAATATTAGATGTTCTGGAAGCTGGCAAACACTTGTGTGCGAAAGCCGGTAGCGACGGTGGAACATGTTGTCGGCGACAGTGACAGCTGGTTAACAAGCCAGCCAGTTAGTCAGGCGCAGCATAAGACAGAAGAAGTGCGTGTGTGTGTGTGTGCAGTTTGCTCAGCGGGCTTAGTAGTAAGGTAGAAGCGAAAAAAACAGATTGATAATAGACAGCTTTTAAGTCGGATTAAGGACATTTTTTTTGTTTGGATTGCAGTGAGGATTGGATATATCATACATCATATAATCATATGCTGGTGTAGGCAAGAAGTCTATTTGGAATAAAAATCTTTTATCTTTAGTTAGATTTTGAATGTGTATTTAGTGATTACCGAAATATCGAATTACAAATTCTTTTAAGTTTTTCGTTAAAAAATTATTTTTTTTTTCCTTTTTTTTTAATTTTTATATATATTTTTTTAATTTTTTATATACATATTATTTTTTAATTTTTATATACATATATTTTTTTATTTTTTTTATTTATATTTTTTAATTTTAATTATTGTACTCAAATTTTAATTTTTCCTTACGATTTTTTTTTTAATTTTAATTTTTTGTTTTTTTAAATTTTGTTAGTTTTTCGAAAACATTTTTTTTATTTTATTTTTTTTTTAAGAATCAGTACGATCATGGAATATACTTTTATAGAATGGCGGCTTTTAATTATTTTCGTCAAAATTTTAATTTCTTAAAATTTTTAATTTTAGTTCTTTTATATTTTCTTAAAAATTTTAATTTTTCTTTACAAATTATAATTTTAATTTTTCCGTTAGAATTTTATTTTTATTTTATATTATCGAATTTTATTTTATTTTTTCTTTAAAATTTGTTTTTTTTTCTTTTTAAGAATTAATACGATTATGAAATGCTGTTTTAGATTAGCGGCTTTTAATTTTCTTCCCCAAAGTTTATATTTACTTAAAATTTTTAATTTTGTTTCATTTTAGAATTTTTTTTAATAATTTCTTAAAAATTTAAATTTTTCCTTACAAATCATAATTTTTTCAATATTTTTTCTCAATTTTTCCGTAAGAATTTTATTTGTATTTAATTTTTGGAATTTTATTTTATTTTTTTATTAAAAATTTTATTTTATTTTTTTTTTAAGGATTAATACGATCGTGAAATATACTTTTGTAGATTTTTTGTGGAATAATTATTCATTGTTTTCATATATTTTCCACAATAATTTCAAATTAACCACACAAAAAACATTTCAAAATAATTTTAGAATAACAAATTAAAAAATTAAAAAGAAATTGCATACAATTAGGCGCCTGAAAAAGTAACGAATGAAACACTAGAACTTTTTCAGTATCTACTAATTATGAAAACATTACTTTTTATCATATACCGTAATTTACTTTTTCATGGTCATCACCCATATCGCATTCTAAAGCATAACTAAATGTGGGCGTGTGTGTGTACGCTTTTCACTTGGCTAGCAAACAATGGATGAGTCATAAATGCGAGAAAAGATTTTTTAACAATAGAGCAAAGAAATAAAGATGGGCTGCACAAGAAAAAGGCTGACTTAAAAGCTATGCAATTGAATTGTCACCAATGAATGTGATTTTTTTGCTTATAATAGCTATTACATGCCATTGTAGAAATGTCTATGCATGTACATACATACATATGTATGTATGGAAATGTGCATGAACATGAATGCCAATTGATGAATTTTTCTGTGAAATTAAACGTTAAGGAAAAAAGTGTATGCATATATGCTCAAGCATGTACTGTGAGGCCTCGATTAGTGAACCAGAATACTTTTTCTGAAAATTATATGCATTTCTGTTTAATTTTTCAGCACAATAAACGTCTAAAATTATTTTAAGTAGCAATTAAAGCGTATTTACTGTACGTAAATATACTTTTACATCTGCATTTCTGCCAAAGTGCAAAAACCTTACACAATGCGAAATTAAATACATAAAATTAAAAAAAAAAACAGAATTCCAACAAAGAAACCGTAGCGTGTTAATTTACTATCTGTGAAGGTTGTCAAATATGCCCTGTTAATAAATTAAGCTTATAAAGTTCCCTAGAAAGTACTAGTCATCATATTTATATATGTATAACTTTAATGCACAGCTAATCTTAACATATACGGCGATGAATAAATAGAGAACAAATACATACAAATATGCATAAAACCAGGTTGATACAAGTTATTATCATTATTTTCTTTTATCATAATTTTTGTTTACTCAAAAGTCATTTTCATATGCCAAGCACACAATCCCTTAACTGTCGAAACAAGTCATCAAATGGAACCTGTCCAAAGTGTATAGAATAATTCAAACGTCCCAACGTCCCGAAGCATTTATATAATAATATACATACATATGTATATGTATGTATAAATATATTCATGCATACAAACATAAATTGTACATACCTATAATCATGCATGCCACACAGCCAGCACATAACAACAAAATATGAATTTCATTAAGTGAGCATAACTGGCAGATCAATGAAATCATTGACGAAGGGGGCTCAGTCGGCTGAAGACAAAGAATTAAAATTGAAATGCGTTGCGTACGGCCTCAACAAGTCATTAAGGGAGATAGATGCATGTACATTTCAATGCAATATTATTTATCATACGCACGTACCCACAAGGAAATTGTGAGCAGGTGCCAAAGGCTTAACGTAGAGATAAAATAAAATTCTTGGCTGTCGCCTGCAGTCAACGCGTGGCTCATGTCATGGCCGTCGATCATCGTACCGAAGTGGTTAATTTATTTATTAAGGGTTCTGTTGTTGTTCTTGTAGCGAGCAGCTAAGTCCTGTTTCGAAGAAAATGCAAACCAACTGTCATCTAAACCGAGAATTCTAAATCTTTTATGTTATGCTAACATTGAGAAGCCTTCCCTTAATAATCAGAACTGGTTATGCAGACCAAACTCTTCTGAAAATTCTTGAATGCTTTCGGACTGTCTTACACTTGCGTTATACTCTCAAGCTTCATTTTATGGCTTTAACTCCAGTAGCATATTGTAGCTTGACTGCTTACAATTTCCCTTCAGGGTTTGATATTTTGTATTGAATTTTTTAAATCCTACATATACGCGCCTGCTTGTTACCAGCTGGTGGGGGAAGCTAGTTTTTCTTTATTATTCATATGGCATTTTTGTAGTAATGGAGCTCAGTACCCACATTTTGAAGCCATACACAAACGTATGCAGACGCCTATCATATTTTATAGCTTTAATTGTTGTCGCCACTGCTGCTATGAGACACATACTTCATTCAGCTTGACGAGGAGAAATATTTGAACTACATACATATATATACATATGTATGTACATACATACGCATAAGAGTGTACAATTATTTGTTACAGCTTCCGCAACTTCGTTTTTATTGTTCCTACTAGGAGCAGTAGTACATATGTTTGTATGTATATTGAATATGAATAATGAATAAATGCATTCAACCAGTTGCGAATGTCGTACTTTCAGAACGTTGACTGTTGGTTGGGTGTATTTGCATATTGCTTTACAGACAAATATTGATATTTTTGTGGAAAATATTTAAAGTACGAACAAATAAATAAATAAATAATTGGAAATATATTATTCCTTGTGATTTTTGGGTTGGCACAAATATACTAATAATAAATACACATGTATGTACATATCGTCACCTGAAATGCAAAATAACGTATCATCAAAAAATTCGAAATTGAATGTCTTATAGATTACGCTTCACTACTTCAAATTACTTACATAATATTACATATGTTCAACATTTTCTGGTTCTCCGATCAAATATAAACTAGTTTTAACCAATATTAAAATTTTGTTTCACTCATGTTTCATTTTATTTCGTGTTTCATTCATGCCACTGTAAATTTCCGAAAATGTTGTTACGTTATTTTGCATTTCAGGTGACGATATGTATATATTTTTTTATATATGTACATACATATATCATAAAGAATAATTAATTTTTATCAATAATATATAAATACTCATGTATAAAAAAACATTTATCAAGGCATATTCCTACAAATGCCCGAGACTCGCGTCAATTGATTATTGACAAATAAAGACATGCATGTACATCAATTCAAACAAACAAACAAGCAACAATTCCCAGAATCACAGTTAAACAATTCTTTTTAAGCATGACAACCATACCTAAAATATAAAACAATTGAACTTGGTATGTGCGCTGCATGTAAAATTCGCGGCATCTTTCAACGCCGAAAAGTCAGCAGGATTTCTTAGAAATTCATTAATTTGGATTTAAATTTAAATAATAAACACACATGTATTTTATACAACCAAAATGGAAAACAACACACACAAAACGTAATGTAAACAATTAGAAGACGCAGTGTGAAACGAATTTAACCAGCCGCCAAATTCAAAAGCAACGTATAAACAAAGGAAATTATAGCAGCTAAAAATAAACAACATATTAAACAAAAAATCATTATTTGTGCACATACACAAAAAATATATATTTTGTACTCATACACATACATATAGATGAGTTTGTGCGGCGCCGCTAATCACACACATTGGTGATACCACTCACTCACACCTGCAGCGTAAACAATGACATGCTTATAATTTAGTGGGTTAGGATGCTAGGGCCAACTAGTGAGGCTATTAACCAAACCGCTTGAATATTATACATACACTAAATTAGTAAGAGTGTATGTTTTGTATGCTAAAGTTCAGCATTTCACATGCATTAAAAATACACATAAATACTCACAATAAACTGGAATTGTGCAGCATTTGCACTATTTCGCCAATCTGGTGTAATTTCTCAGCCGGAATATTTAGCCAATGATTGAATGCCAAGGCCAATTCAGAGCGAAATTGTTTGCCTGGTATCTGTTGTATGTAGGCGAACGGCTGCAACAGAATCTGCATAGGAGATAACAAAAAAAACAAGCGGAAGATACACGTAAGCGTAGGCGATTTAAATTTACGCAAACGCACACTTTGGATATATGTAAGTTATCTGAAAGTGGTGCGTAAAAGGTCAAGTTAATGAATGAACACTAATTGTATCACCTCATCTTGTTCTTTTTGCGCTGATGGATCACGCGTTTTCGCAAGTATAGAGCACAATTCTTCCATGTTATTCATGACTGGCATTTAAGAACGATGAAATAACTTAAATAAGTACACTGATTTAGCGAGTGTTAAGAACACTTAATTTTCACACGACTGATCGACTTGTCAGACAACACTTGTCTGCTTGGAACAGATTGTAGACCGAAGAAAATAATGCAAAGAAATATATGGAGAAAAAATAATTCTTTGACAAGCAAATTACTTGCGATGTAAACAAAAGCAGTTTGAGAGTCACTGGTAAAAATTTGACAGTTGCTAGGTAAGTAGAGTTGCCGTAATCTTGAGGTTTTTGATTATGCTTTTTTCATCATTTGACTTATGCTCAAAATAACAGTGTCGTACCAAAATACTAAAATTGCAATTAAAGATAATCTCGATATAGAAGACGAATTTGAACAAATCATAACAAAGGCGTTAGTGCGAAACAATAACCATCTTCCCAAAACAATGGTAGACTTCTTAAATTTTTTTTATTATAAAAAAGTTCATTCTGGCAGCACTTGTATATGCAACGTGTCAAAATAAATTTGTTGTCAATTATTGTTTTGCTGTCAGTTTTTTGTTGAAAAGTGCAAATTTTTTGGATTTTCTGTATTACAATTAAATAAATTGAAATAAAATATTAAAAGTAAAACAATAAAATGGCTGCGTCACAACCCGTACGAACAAACTGGCATCCGAATAAAAAGCATACTGATGTTGAACGGTAAACAACTGTTAATATTACACATGCTAAACCCACCTGACTATAGAATTGCTTTCACATTCCAGTTGGATTTGCATATATCCCGCATATATAAATAGTAAAAAGACACGTCAAGAAGGACGTCGTCTACCAAAAGATATCTGCGTTGAAAATCCAACCTATGCGGAAATACGTGATGTACTATCGGTGACCAATTTGCGCGTCGCTGTGGAAAACAAGCAGTACTCCAGGGAGCGCAGCAGGGTAAATTAACTCTTACCTAACGATAATAAACAATTCAATACTTTTTTATTTGTGGTTCAAGGAGCTACAAATGCGTGGTCGCATACGCGTTCAAATGCGCAATGACGATGGCACGCCATGCAATCCCGATTTGGGTAGCCGCGAAGATGTGATGCGTTATGTATCAACAAGAATACCGCAACTGAAAACGCGTCAAGGCAAATCTGGTGATCATCAACAGCACGTACAAGCGCAACAGTCAGCCGGTGGCAAAAAGGGCAAGGGCAAGAGGCGTTAAAAAGGGAAAAAGTGACATTCATACACATTTTGTTTGGGTGTTTCTCATTCAGTGTTCAATTATAACAAAAATATAAATTGCACATGTGAAAGTTCAGGCGGAAACAAGTAAATTCGCATTTTTTGTTTTACATATTTACAATTTGTTATTGTAACTTATTTTTTATGAATAAAATATAAGAACAATTCGATGTGCTTTTGGTGAAATATGTGTATTATAAGAGCTAGACTTCTTAACGCATTTTTGATGGTGTTTTAAGAACCTCTCGGAAGTTTTGTTCAGATACTTGCACTTTTTTATTGAAATATCACAGAAACGTGACAATGCATCTTGTTTGGCTTCTTTACATACATACGTCTAAGTACCTTATACTTAAATATGCATTTTTATCTTGAACATGATTGTATGAAAAGTATCGCATTTTTGCCGCTATCTTCACCTTGTAAGAACAGTTAGTGTCAATAACGAGTGTCGCTCGAATGCTGTAAGGTTTTCATTGATTTTTGCTTGGGTATAACATTTTCTGAAATATTTTAGATAGACAGTATTTTGTAACTTTTACAAAAATATTGTGAATATGGATTTCACGACTGCTGGTGTTCTTCAAGCCTCAAACAGTACCTTATCTTAAATACGGTGCATAAACTGCACACCATTGTACAAAAAGTGCAATAGGATATTGAAACAAATTGAAGTGGACATCAACGGTTCAGACAAATGAGCAATGTATTAGTGTACAACTGTTTATCAAACATTGTTGTTCGCTAACAACTTCATTCCAAGTGACACCATACAACATTCACAGCTTAATAAATCATGAAGAACTAACAACTACGAATTTTTCTTATATCGACTTAAGCCATTTAAACATAAGGCCAACGATATGTGAATTCCACAAATATATCAACTTGCTGGATCGACAAATTCTCCAACACTCCGTCGAGCCAAGCCAAAAGCATATTCAAAGCAGAACGCTTAGTTCGGTTCAGACAGCATTGAGAAGACAACACGAAAACAGAAAATAAACAATAATATTTATTAATATGAAAATTGCGAAATTCATAAACATTGAGTACACATGACGTGAAAAATATAATTGACGAACATGCAATTGGCCAAAACACAACGATTGTGAACGCGATATAAAATCAATTAATTGCATTGCAGCAACATTGAGTAGACAAAAAACCGTGGAGTGCAACGCAAACGCTCGAGCGTTCAACAAAAAGCTAAAAAAACAGAAATTTGAATAACGGTTCATTTTGTGTCGTTTCTTGTAATATGTCACCTGCCGCGACAATGTCCAACAGCTGTTTTTGGCTTTACACGCTGGGTTTGCTGCTAGTTTGGGTGATTGTCATCACAACGGCGGCGCCGCGCGAACAGAAATCCACCAAACTTGCAAAATATTGGGGTAAGAGTCCTGCGCAGGAGCAACGCTTGGAGAGCAGCTGCAAGTCTTTGTGCGAACAATGTGGCTGTCTGGGTTTCTATTGCGGCGAGCAGTGTCTGTGTGAGTATGACAAGCGTTTAAGCAATCGCGGAGATAGCGCCAAACGTAACGGCACAAAAGTCAACACACGCTCGGAGGGGGAATGCATTGCCGCAATGCAGAGTAAAGCCCGCAAACAAAGCCTGCCTTTCGATGTACTCATACAAGGACCAAGTAGCGAGCGTTTTATACGTACCGCCATGAAATACGAAATGGACAAGGCGCGCGCTGCGGCCATGCTGACCCATGCACCACCCAAGCGCTCCACCATCGCTATTTATCAACCATATACGCCTGCGAAGAATAAACCAAGCAGATCGATGGAAGCGCGTAATCGTCGCTCCACGGATCAGCTAGATTGGTTTAGTGATTTCGCGAATACTTTAGTGCGTCCTGCGCCGCTACGCAAGGCTGCTGACGCTGGCGGCAATAAGAAACGCGAAACGCAGCGCAATGAAGATGACTCCGCAGGCGATAAGCCCAATTCATGGTTTAGCGATCATCCCAATCGTTTGTTACGGCCAGCGCCTATTTTCCGGCGACATAAACCCCAGCAAGAGATGAGTGAAGAGTTGGAAGACGAACCACGTAACTCGGAGGAAACTGCGATGCCACGCGTTGGACACCTAATAAAGAATACCATCAGAAATATACAGGAATCAGACTTTGGCGAAAACTTACGCGCCGGACTGCGTGATAGCAGCGATCTCTTGCAGAACACATTTCAAAGCAGCAATTTAGAACTGATTCCCAAACGTTTTCGTAACGACTTCGTTGAGGTGTTCGATACGTGGCTGAAGAGTCAACAAGTCACCGAACCAAGTGTGGAGGTATCTCCGGTCCCACCGCGCACATCGCCGCATATCTTCCTGCCTTGGTTCCGTCCAGTTCGTTTTCTGCAACATGTGCAACAGGCGCTTAACTGAGTCCGAACCTCTCTAACACTAGAGCACTTCATATACTTAGTATATCCCTTTTATTTATTGAAATATTAATATTTTTTAATATTTACTTATATTGGTGAATATGTATACGAACTTCTAGTATTATGGTAGCAATATGTACACTGACGAACTTTGTACCGTTATTACTTTTAATAAAGCCATCACATCTCAGAAATGTAATCATGAAGCTTAAATACATGTAGCCTACAGTGGTTTAAATGTTTTCTTCTCGTTGTGTTCCCTTTTTTGGATATCTAAACTTTCCTGTAGTAATAAATATTTCGTAGGTTTCGGGTTTAAATCTAGTCCTCATTCCTCGTTTTAAGAATAAAATTCATCGAGCTCAAGGGTGCGTATTCAAAAGGATTAGTGCTTTGGACATGGCTTTAACCAAGGTTTATAAATCTTCTCAGTCCTCTCAAATTTGTCACAATATCAGTAGTTTTAGCTCTAAACTCTTCACTTCAAGAGGGCACCAATATCCATAGAATTATGTCAGTTGTAAAGAAAATGCCTCCTTTGAAAGTGTCTCTTCGGAAAAATTACATGCGACAACTTAAATACTAGAGAGTGATGTTTCATTTGGCTAAATAAACGGAGGTTTACATAGATAGCCAATTTACCTCATCAAACTCATCTAGGGATTCGGTTATATTCATCGAGATATAGGTGAGTCTCTAAGACATGCCTGAGTAGCGGTAATATACCAAAGTCTCATTGAAAACCTGTGACAATGACTTTAATCCGTTAGCGATTATCATTGAGTCTTTCGGAAACAAATAATTAGGTTATGTCAACGATGACTTCCTACAATGAGTCAAGGGTGTGATCAATTGCGAGATGAACTGTTCGCGGATGTGATCCAAATCCAATGTTTCATGGTAAGAAGGGATAAAAGACGTTGGAACTCCAAACTTAATCAAGAGAGAATTGTTCAAAAATTATTCTAATATTGAGCAGTATTTCGAGAAGTGGTAGTGACACCTACGAGATGATTGTAGTAAGGATAGTTGGGAACATTTCTCTGTACTCCCTGATATTGATCCGTATACTTATAGTCAGTCCGTATTTCGGTACGTAAAGAATGCTTTTCGATTTGCCGGGCACCTAAAAAGTTGTCAGCAATACCCCATTGTCTTCTTTGTCTTCATGATTTTTTTTACTTCACAAATCGGCTATTCATTTTTAATTTCCTTTTTCCCGTAGCGGATCACCAAGAGGCAGGCAGCTGGCGGTGAAAAAGAATCTTTTGCTTGAAGTTATCTCTATAAAAATAGTACGAGTATTACTATGGATGAATACTAGCGGATCACCAAGAGGCAGGCAGCTGGCGGTGAAAAAGAATCTTTTGCTTGAAGTTATCTCTATAAAAATAGTACGAGTATTACTATGGATGAATACTGGTATGATCTAAGGGCTGGTCAAAAGTTTGATTTTGGCAATATGGTGGATCCCAAAAAAGTCGTATTCCTTCGATTATTACCTAACAACTACATATATATGAAGATCGTGTGGACTCAATCCAGGCCAAATTTCCTTCGCCGACTCTGTATACAACTGGATGCTGAACTCTCAGCACGGCAGGGGCTTTAGTACGGCCTCGAAACCGACTAAGTTGGAATTGGTGACCAATCCACCTCACCAATTGGTACCAAATTATGCTTGTAAAATTCTTGCATTATTTGAAGCGCTAAACAACACATTATTTTGATCCGTGTGCTCTTAAGCACCAAGAGATTAGGCCATCGATGGCAGCTGCTCACGTGAAATACACAGGATGTTATTATAAAGTTTTGAAAGTCGATTACACTGCATGAAATTTTTTTTCAAATACGCTCATATCTCCGGAACTATTAGCTGGATTAACTTCAAATTTGTTGGAAGTATTCTTAAACATGCTTTCTTTCGATATACAAGTATATTGGACATCCGAATAAAATATTGGATTTTCTAAAATTCACAAGTGGATATAACCTTATACTATACAAGTATACAGTATCCTCATATGACAAATAGAAGTATTTAAAAGTTTAAGTTGACTATAAACGGTTTATAGCATTTTTTCGTCTGAAATGAAATTGGAAGGTTGACAATACCTGTCTCCTCGACTACCTTAGAAATAGTTTTTGCTGTTGGTGGGAACAGGAAACGCAATTGAACTCGTCCTACCAAACTGCATAGTGGTCAGATTCAGTTCTAATTAGCACAACTCGACGGGCATTGATTTTTATTTCATGTATAATTTATTCTCTCTGCAATGCTTTCGGTAGTCTACATCTGTCTGTGCATTTAGGTTGGAAGAGCGTCTAACATATTTTTAAAGATTTATCACGTGAACAATATTTTCAGAGCTTTTTTTTGTTTTTGGAAGATAAGAATATGATCCAAGTAAAGGTACTTTTTCCAATAGACTTTTATTGAGTCGTGTCAAGCTGTCATGTTCTTTTTGTTCAGTATTGTTTGGCATTTCATCATGGAAAAACTTACGCCTAAACAACATTTACAAGTCGTTCAACTTTATTATGAAAACTCACGTTCCGTAAAGAATGTGTTTCGCGCGCTTCGTTCAACTTTTGGTCAACATAATCGACCTATTGAGCATACTATTTGTAATACCATCATCCATCTTGATACCCAACATTCATTATTTGATAATATTCGACCTAATAGACCGAAGATCGTGGAGAGTCGATTCGGAATGACTTGGCGCATTTTACGTCGAGATCTTAAATTGAAAGTGTACAAAATACAGCTTGGGCAAGAACTGAAGCCGCTCGAGCTTCCCAAGCGACACCTATTATGGGCTATTGAAAAGCGCCAAGAAGATTCAAAGTTTTCGAGCCATTTCTGACTCAATGTGTATATAAATAAGCAAAATTGCTGCATTTTGCAACGAAGGCCAACCTGAAGAGATTCAAGAGTTGCCATTCCATCCAGAAAAAGCAACAATTTGGTGTGTTTGTAAGCCAAGGGAATCATCGGTCTATATTTCTTCAAAAATGATGCTGGTGAAAATGTAACCGTCAATGGCGACCGTTATCGCGCTATAATAAACGACTATTTGTTGCGTGAAATTTAAGCTCGTGATCTCATTTGGTTTCAACAAGACGACTTCTCACACATCCCATTAATCAATAAATTTATTGAGGGAACACTTCGATGAGCAGAAAATTCCACGTTTTGGGCCGGTCGATGCTCGAACGAGTCATCAAAAATAGAACTCAACGGATGAACTGCATGAGACATAGCCGCGGCCAAAATTTGAAAGAGATAATCTTCAAAAAATAAATGCCAAAGAATATTCTTTCGAACGACAATAAACATTCCCCATTAAATTTGAGGTTTCTGTGTGTTTTCTTCAAAAAAGTAGGGAACCTCGAAAAGGATCCTCCTTTATAATGCTGCATAACTGTATAAGATATAAAACAACAGTTATTTATATATTAATTTCCATTTTTGTTTTATTTATCATATTTACTAAACATAACACTATAATACAAAGTTATTATTACATTTTTATAAATTACATTACAAATTTCGAAAATTTCACCAATTTCGAAAAACATAATAATTCTTCGAACGTGTAAGCAAGACAGCAAGATAATAAAGAATAGGAAAGAATAGCATAGGATAGCGGGTAGAGGAAGTGAAGAGTAGATACGAGTACATATTAACGAATTAGCACAGCAAAATAGAGCTGAAATTTAGTATATCGTCTTAATGTTTATCACAGTTTTGTATATACAAACAGGATGTGTTCTATAAATTTATAAGGTGAAGAAACAACAACAAACAAAAAAGAGTAAATATAAAGAAAGAAGAGAAATAATGAGTGTTTTAAGGATAGAAAGAGGAGAGAGTAATTGAAAATAGAGAGTGTTAGAGTTATTTGAACGGCAGCTTGTATTGGCAGTTATGATATTTAAAAAATAATTATTTTATATGCACTACACACTAAAAAGCAGGGGGTACTTAAACATTTAACACGTTCGAAAGGAGCAATTTCATTTTAATTATAATATATAAAGTAATAAAAAATAATGAAAAGAAACTATGCAAATTCGTTAACAATTTCGATTTGTTTGCAATTTGCCTCGATGTGCATTTGTTTGGAGCAGTTTTTGATCCATATTCCTTCTTTCGTTCGGAAATTTTTGTATTAATTCAAAAGTGAGGTTATGAAAAAATTGGGCATTTAGTTCATAGATTGGCAGTTACACTTGAAGCATACGCAAAAATTTATAATTAACAACTACATACTAAGTAGCAAAAATAAGTATGTATAGGTGTGAGCAAAAGAACAAAAAGTATTAACAAGTGTTTCATAAGTTCATAAGTTTGAGTGCTTCGATTTCGCTGCACTTTTTCTCACATTATATTCGAAATTTATACGTTTTGTTCTAAGTTAGTAGACAATAAACGAGTATGTATGTATGTTTGCGGACGGCAAAGCGGATTTAGTGGTTTAGGCAGGCGCTTCAGTCGGCTGGTGGCAGCCCTCCACATTCTCGGGCCAATCGCATACATTCTCTTGTGGGTTGAAAACTAAGTTGGCAGGACATGGCATGTGGTGCTTGCGTTCACCTTCGCACATGTAGTAGTGAGTGCAGTCGTTCCAATCTTTGTGATAGCTTATGTGGCCATCCTCCTCTTCGCAGGTCACATCATGTGCTGTAACAAGGGAAATTATATTTCAAATACTCGTATTTATAGCGAACAGCTGTTTGTACTTACGATCTTTTGTCGTGTAGGCGCCGCGTGGTCCGTGCGACTCATATGGACCCTCATACTCCAATTCGACTTTGTATTCTTTCAATTCGTCGCTGAGCGCGGTCAAAAGCGGATACTTGCCAGCACCGCAACGTCCCGAGAAATCATCCATGTCTATGGACCAAACCATTATGCCACCGAAACCTTGCTCCTTCAACCATTCCATCTGCAAACACATAATGTTTTTCGGCATAAATACAAAAAACACAGAAGCATACAACACCACACACCCACCTTGGTCTTTAGCGAGCGCTCATCGTCGAAGCCAACCCATTGGTTGCCACGATATGCGAAAGGCACTTGCTGTTCGGAATCCCACACCAGCGTTGTATTGTCCGCTGCCAAGAATGAACACACCTCGTAGTAGCTCAAGAAGCCGGCCTCGTTCGTGAATTTGCCTGCTTTGCCGCCACCGGACGCCGGCGCACCAATGTCGAATTGTGTCTCGTTGACCAGCTCAAAGGAGCGTCCATATGTGGGCATGCCGATGAGCAGCTTCTCTTTGGGCGCACCTTGTTTCACCCATTCGCGTGCACTGTAGTCCACTGTCAATTTCTTTTGATAACCCGTTGTCGCTTCCAAGGGGAAGAGTGGCGAGTTGTGTCCGACAGTGCGTTCCCATTGGCCGTGGAAGTCATAAGTCATTACATTGATGAAATCGAGATATTTCGAAATCTCTGGCACATCATAACCGGCTGCGATAGCTTCGAATGAGGCTGGTACTGCGGCGGTCAGAAGCAGACGCGGTTGTCCCGAAGATTTAGCCTCACCTTCGAATGCGACACGTAACTCACGCAACAGATTCACGTAGGCAGCACGATCTTCAGCACCACGTGGGTATTCCCAGTCTACATCGAGTCCATTGAATTTGTAGTCACGTAAGAAATCGATAGCCTCATAAACGAATTGGTTCATACGGAAAACATTGGAGGTGAGCTCTTTGAATGGTTTCGAACCGAAGGCCCAACCACCGATGGCCAATAGTATTTGTATGTCTGGGTTCTCCTCGCGCAAAGCGATAACCTGTTCGTAGTTTTCGGGATCATCGTCAGTAGCTTCACTGAGCTTGTGGTCTTTGAGTGTGGCAAAGGCGTAAACGACATGCGTGCAGAGTTTTGGATCAACATTTGAGGGCAGGAACTTGCCAGCACCAGGTCGTTTGGCAGACCAACTTGTCAGGTAGCAGAAGACTTGCGCGGGTCGTGCTATGTTGAAAGAGCGTTAGTTAGGCACATAAGTTTTTAATATAAGTTTTCGTTTAAACTCACTGTTTTGTTCTTTAGCCACCAGACCCGACTTGATGCGATGTTTCTTCGACGGTTTGCGCACTTTGCTGAGCAATTCCTCTACATCAATCTTAATCGGCGCGGGTTTCTCCTCCTAAAAAAAATAATAGGAGGGTAATTTTTATGTTGTTTAATTAATTTTTTTGCAGTATGTACTTACTTCTTCTTCTAAGTCCTCGAACGTTGCCGCTACGGCGGTCCAGTTAACATCCTTCGCCTCTTTGCCGCGAGAAATACCCAGCAGTTCTTCACGCATTGCGCCGATCAATGGGTATTTGACATTTCCTCCACATACCTCACCCTTGAAATCATCCATATCAATGGTCCACACCATAGCGCCACCGAAACCGTTCGATTTGATCCAATGCATTTTGTTGCGGATAGCGCGTTCGTCATCAAAACCGACCCACTATTAAAACAAAATTTTCTATTCGTTTGAACCCACATTTCTTGAACCGCAGTAGTACATACCTGATCACCATCAACCATGTAGGGCACTTTCATCTCTTCATCCCAAACGTAGACGGCGCCATTCAAAAGCATCTCACAGATTTCATAGTAGGCAAGAAAACCACTCTCCTTGGTGTACACACCTTCGCGCCCACCACCGGTTGCCGGCGCATTCGGTCCATGTTTTTCAGTATTTGCCAAAGTAAATGAGCGTCCATATGTTGGCATACCTATTATAGCAAAAAATCTTCTTTTATAATTGAGCTTGGTGGCAAAAGACTTCATTCGACTCACCGATCACAAGCTTCTCCTTCGGCGCACCCATTTTGACCCACATGGTAGCCGCATTGTCCACCGACAATTGTTTACGCCATTCCGAGTCAGTTGATGGCGCATATAACGGTGCATTGTGTCCTGTTTCACGCTCCCATTTGCCGTGGAAATCGTAAGCCATCAAATTTATAAAGTCCAAGTAGCTGGCTACCGCTGGCACATCATAACCACCGCGCACATTATCGGGACCGACTGGTACGGCTGCAGAGAGCAGTAAACGTTGTTTCTTCAATTCTTGTGCCTCGGCTTCGAAGGCTTCACGCAATTCCTTCAACAACAACACAAAGTTTTTCTTATCATCTGAACCCTTCGGGTACTCCCAATCCATATCTAAACCATCGAAACCACGTTTACGCAAGAAAGGTATAGCTGAGTAGATGAAAGTCTGACGTGTGTAACGTGTAGCAGACATCTCCTTGAACTTTTGTGTGCCGAAAGACCAACCGCCCAGAGCAAGCAAGATCTAAAGTGTTTCAAGTAATTAATAACCTGTCTCTAAACGAATTTGATTAAAGTTCACAACTTACCTTCAATTTTGGATTAACTTTCTTTAGCGTCATCATACGATCATAGAGGCCGGGCACGGTATCCTTTGTCTCATCATTCGACTCGTACGAGCTCAATTTACCCTTCTTCAACCAACCAAAGGCGAAAATGATGTGTGTACACAAATCTGCTGGTATATCTTCGGGCACGAACTTGCCGATCTTCACGCGATACTGCGACCAATTCGTGTAGTAGCAAACGATCTTCATGCCACCATCATCGGCTTTGGTCTTTTTACCCTTCAAGGTGGAACCGCTCGCCACCAAGGCGGTACCAGCGGCGGCAGCGGCAAGCGAACCGCGTGTTTTCGATTTCGAACGACCGCGTGCGCGTGACAAAGTGGTCGTGGTAGACGATGACACGGATGAGGAGGATTGTTGATCAGCACGTTTTTCGATCTCATCGACGGGCGATTGTGTAGCACGTTTTGTAACAACAACACTGCTGCGTGAATCAGACGCGGCGGAAGAAACGGATGTGGATGATGGGCGACGTAGACGTCGGCGTGTCTTAGCTGAAGAATTAGAAAAACAAAATTATTAGAAATCGGTTGAGTTTCTCTAATTATACACAAATTAAATTATAATAAGGGAATGGCTTTTGGCCCTTTTGTTCGACTAATGACTGCAAAACTTTTTTCGTAGAATTTTAAAAAAATATGGTTTTAGTAGAAGAAAGCTAGCCATATCGATCAAAGGAATTCACACCCAGAAGAGCGACTCTACTTTTTATGCTTATGTCCTTTTCTACAATTTCGAGAAGTTATACGGATATTTCAAAAATAATAGAGACAGAAATCTACAAATAAATAAATTTAATTTATAAATATTTTATTCCCTCTTGTCTTGGATTAGAGATTACTATAAAAGGAGTGACCTCTTCACATTACCTCACCTAACCGAAATGTATTGAAGAGTTCTTAAGGCGAGCTCGAGGCAAGATAGGAAATGTGTTCCGTTCTAAGTAAAACAATTTGAAGGTTTTAGACCTTCTTGCAATCGCTTGGCACCGGAGAATCTAGAGCTTTTTCGTCTCTATCGGAGGGTCACAGAAACAACAGTACTCTACCGACTATTTGCTCATTCTAGCTATACATATGATACCTCATTATCAACTTTATCTTGTGTTACCTACAAAAATTACTTAAGGTCGGTCATTCCAAGTCATAGTTCCTATTGACTTCAGCCAGGAGCTTGTAGCCCCTCTCACTCTCACCCTTTCCTCATTCTTAACGAAGCATGAAGGTGTGTGAAGCTACACCAAATGCAGTTTCCAATCTCAACGGCTTAGGAAGCTACTCGAGCTTAGCTCTTGTCAACTTACTTTCAGAGCTCATTAACAGAAGCCAAAGCCAAATCCAAATTCAAATTTACTACCGTTTGTCACAAATCGCTCAATCAAATTAAAGATCAAAGTAATTTCTTATTTTTTCGTAAAATTACCAATGACTAAACTCGTAAGTCGTTTGAAAAATTTGCGTGTGCGGCTAGAGCAAGCGCGCAAGCGTGGAACGCCTCCAACTCATTAATCAACTTGAGATTGTCATTTACTGACACTGAGCACCACATTAGAGTGTGTGCGCTGACGAAATTGTAATTTACGCGATTGAAAGGCAATCAATTGTTAACACATACATATACACATATGTATACCTATATAAACTATATCATATGTGTATATATAGCTACATGCATGTGGTTAATCGGATCAGCGCAGATCAGTTGGCATAGTGACAAAATCTGGTAGCAAAATGTTTTCAAGCAAATAACTGTGGTAAATGTGTGTGTGCACTTAAGATCATAAATTGCGTTCGCAGTTCTCTAAATCCTGCATTTAGCGCTATTATCGCCAATCATAAATTTTATATTTAAATTAAAACAAATACAAATTATGAGCGTCACGTTTTCTTGCTGCAAACCGATTGCGAATGCGCCGAGATGATATGGCAGAAGCAGCATGAGAAATATTTTGCAGCTGCCAACATACATACACATAGATATATGTATGTATATTAATGCAACCGTTAAAGAGCCACTGAACTAAACTTCTAACTTCAGCAGCGACTAAATAGCTTTTGGTTACTCACCGCATTTAATGAATATTAAATCTCAGGCACGATTTCGTTAGTTTGTTTATTTTACATAAATAAGCAAAACAACAACAATAAGCAACTTCTGCAAATGCTTTGATTAAAGCTGCAGCAAAATGCAGCTGCAGCAGCATCACTTCTGTCTGTATGTTTGTATGACTACGGGATCCATCGCATAAATCGCATTGTGGAGTCAAATATTTAATTGCCTTCGGTTTCCGAAACAGCAGCTGTCAGTGAATCTCGGTCGCTTGCTGCACGAAGCGTTTGCAATTTAAACGTTTTTACTATTTTTCTATTTGTTTTAACTGAACGATTCCACTCTCTATTGGTTCTTAATTATAGCTGAAGATGATGTCTTTGAACTTTCAAGGGAAAATATGGTTTGCGTGGTTTAAGTTTTGATTTATGCAGTTGTCGTTAATTTTGAGCAACGCTTTTAATTTATCAATACATTGAGGTATATGATTTTGTTAAAATGACAGTTGTAAGAGCTAAACAATATAAGAAATCAAAGTTTGGTATAAGAAAAAATCAGTATCTAAATATAAAGGAGTTCAAAATCGGTGTGTTATTCATGGTGGGAGAGAGACTCCGTCGCCGAGTCCTGACATTCACAACGGTAGATGAACGTCTAGCCACAAACCACATCAATGTGAAACTCAGAAGGTATCTTCATCTTCGGTACAGCGGTCTGTAAATTCAGCATTTGTACAGCAAAAAAACACACGACAACAAACACAAGGAAGGTTCGATGTCGAGAAGCTGCAATCACAACAGACAGTCCAACGATTTTTTACTCCTGCTCTCTGAGAGCACTCGTCAGCAACTCAATATAAGTGAACTGTGGGACGGCATTTCACGCTTCTTACATACAGCTGCAACCGAAACCATTGTTTTTCGGAAAAGGCAAAAGAACAGCTGATGAGGAGTGCCGTTTCGCGGTGGAGAGAAAATAGACGGCCTACGTTACAATCGACCGCAACACTTGCAGGATGGGATAGATACCGAGAGTTGAAGAGGGAAGCGAGACGCATTTGCAGACAAAAAACGAGAAAGGCCGAAATGCGTGAGTACGAAGAGCTTAACCAGCAGGCCGAGAGGGGTAATGCTCGAAAGTTCTACGAACAAATGCGGCGACTAACAGATGCTTTCAAGACCGGAGCATACTCCAGTAGAACCGCCAGAGGTTATCTAATTGCTGAATGGCAGTGAAAACATAACACCAGGAGATGGCGAACCCAATTCCCGACCATGAAGAAGTTCGAATAGCAATTACCCGCCTGAAGAACCACAAAACGGCGAGGGCCGATGGATCGGCTACCAAGCTTTTCAAATACGGCGGCGAAGAACTGATGAAGATCATGCATTAGCTTCTTTGTAAAATATGGTCGGACGAAAGCATGCCCAACGATTGGAACTTAAGAGTGCTCCACAAAAAAGGTGACCCCACAATCTGCCCCAACTACCGTGGGACAAACCTCCTCAACATCGCATATAAGGTTCTATTGAACGTGCTGTGTGAAAGATTAAAGCCCACCGTCAACAAACTGATTAGACCTTAGTAGTGTGGCTTTAAATCAGGAAAATCAACAACTGACCAGATATTCACCATACGTCAAATGTTGGAAGTGATTCGTGAGAAGAGAATTGACGCACACCACCTCTTCGTTGATTTCAAAGCTGTTTGGTACCTCAGCAAAACTAATAAGACTGTGTAAACTGACGTTGAGCAATGCCAAGAGCTCCGTCAGAATCAGAAAGGTACTCTCCAAGCCGTTCGATAGCAACTTTTTTTCCTATAAGATTAGATAAGATAGGTTAGATCTCCATTTTTATTTACTCTTCCTACATTTCGCACAATAGACCTTAGAACGCTGTGCAAGGCTCAATTTATTTCTAATCATCCGTAGACCATTTGACCTAATTCTCTTTTTGTACAAGTATAACAGATTATTTAATTCAGAGTATGCTTGGACAAGCAATTAGCGTCATTTATTTATATATATTATTTCTATTACTATTATAGTATTAATTTTTTTTGTCTAAATTATTATCATTAGCAGTCAAAAAAAAAGTCAATAAGAGCTAACCTTCAAAAGGGTTACCAAATATTACTTACTTTGCGCGCTGTCGGCTGTCTGTGAGAGTAGCACTAAGAGAAGGCATGCCACAAAGGCCACTCGTATCAACCGTGGCGGTAGCTGCAAAGAAACAAGAAAATAATAAAATAAATTAAAATAATAATTACAGCGAAAAAATGAAAAGCGTGAGAATGGAAAAGTTACTGTGTGAGGACAATCATTTCGGCTTAAAATATTAAAATTTAGGTAATTTGTTAGGCCTTTTAAGACCATGTTGCAAACAAATACTTTCAAATAAAGCAACAATAACATTTGATAATACGCATGTTAACAAAACAATGAAAAATCACATTCACCAAATGCAATGAAATTGAAAAAAAGGAATACAAATAAGAAACTAAAAAAAAAAAGAAAAAATATTAAAAAAATAAGAAAAAAATTTTAAATGAGATAAAAAAATAAAAATAGCAAAATTCAAAAATAAAAAATAAATTAAAAGTAACAGAAAATTGCATAAAAACATGAAATATTGTGTTACAATTTGTTAAATCATTTATCATTTCGAAAAAGTTGGCATATTTATTTCAAAATCGCGTACACGCACTTAATCACCTGAATAACACGCCGGCGAAGGTCGCAGTAGGTGTTCGAAACGCTTTCATAAACACAATGGACAAATTAATCTTTTGCCGCGCAGACAAGCACACGCAGATATGTGCATGTGTGTGTGTCGTATTTACTTTTATCTCTACTGTAATCTTTAATTTTGCTATTTGCCACGGATTTGCGCGCTTTTTTCACACGTGAGCCGCAATTTCGAAATTAACGCATTCAAGCGCGACATAAACGCCACCCTGAAAATAAAGCAAAAGGTCAAATGGTGCGCAGAAAAGCAGTGCAAGCGTGACAGCGGCCCAGCGCACACACACACGCAAGCATATGAAGACCATTGTCTCACATTTGTGGGCTGTGCTTACCATGCGCGCTCGGCACAAAGGTCGCATGTGTTGTTGTTGGCGTAAAATTTATCAGTCACTTTGCCATAGATAAAGGTCAACGCACAAACAATGCGCGTGAAGATAAGGAAAATAATAAAAATCGATGTCGCGAGTGGCAGAGCAGCACCTACATGTATACACACATTATACATACATATATATTGAATATAATGGCCCAATATACACGTGATGTATTCATTAAATAAAAATTTTCGTGCTAAGCGCTTACGCTGCGCTTCCCATACAACGCACACAGCGCCACACACACACAGGTACACACAAACACACACCTACCAACCAACAAAATTTTGTCTGTAATTTATTTGTTTTACATTTTCGTCACTTTTATTGGGTTTTCAAATATTTTATTGTTTTCGCTTGCCTCTTGTGCTTTCGCATATATTTCTGCTACAAATTATAAATAATTTTGTAAATAATTTTCTGCCTGACATTGACCCAGTTGCCGACCGACGCATACGCTGTTCGCACACTCCATACACACAAGCAAATAAACATGCCTTTTGCGGGTCAGCGCCAGCGAACGTCGTCGTCGCGGCGTTTGGGAATGTGCGTTTGACTGCAAGCCACACTTAACGCCATTCAAATTAGCCAAAGACACACTTGGCAGTCGGCAGTCTAAGTACTTGAAAATGTCTTACCGGCGCTTTTGAGCACTTCGCCGTCGTGCGACTTCCACTCTGAAAAGTTGTAAGTACTTCTTCAAGTTTTTGAGGTCTCTTCATATAATCGCTACAATTTATGGGCACTGTATTGAAATCATATGCTTTAAGCAGCAAATTGAACTCATCGACATACCGCAACACGAGAAAATAATATAAAAACTACTTTATTGGCTGCAAGAATTTTATTAATTTATGCATAATGCTTATGAGTCACAGTGACCTTAACAAGTTTTGTGCTAGAGACATAAATATCTTTGATTTATTTATTTTAATTTTATATTAAGCGTTGTTTATCTAACATGAATGCATAAAAGAATTATTAAGAGAAATATTTGTTTAAATAAGCATTCAGTTATGCTTTTTTTTTCATTTAAATATTTAATACAAAATATTAATTTCTGTGTTAATTTGTGAATTCATGTTTATTTAGATAATTTTTTTGAGGGTTGTTCAGATTATTGCTCTCATTTTTTAAGTTTTCCTTCTTAAAAGTCTTTATACTGGCGATGCGGCTTTAAAAATTTAAAATCGATTTGAATTTCAGTCTTCAACTTAAAAGGCTTTTTGGACTGAAACAGAGATAAGTATGTACTAGATTAGATTTATAGGGAGCCAAACAAAGAAAATGCGCTTTTGGGGAAAATATTCTAATATATTCTTAAGAGAATAATCATATGTCTAAAAAACCAGCGATTTATAAGACGAATTTTTTATTTTTATAATTCCTAAAAACCAAAGTTAGGTTAGGTTAAATGGCTGATCTAGAGATATCGCACATGGACTGCTATAAGTAGTCCTTTTTGAAACCATACAAAAGAAGAATTTCTGTGTTGAGACTTATAGATTAGCAAAAGCCTTAGTAGCTAATATAAATAAGCGTTTCATTTCAATTCCCGCCAGTTCGGTGGGATGTCTGAAGGTATGCGCTCCCAAGTGTTTAAGTCTTGACTTCCCAAACGCGGGACAGTCAGAAGGAAGTGTTGAGTTGTTTTCACCTCAACTTTTTCCAAATAGCTTCTGCAGACGTCGTCTGGTAAGATTCCCTACCTTACAGCATGGACCGGAGTAGGGCAATGGCCTGTTAAAAGCCCCACAACTAGGGACAGGCTAGTATTACTGAAGATCACATTTCTCCTGCGACCAATCTTGGGTCAAAAGGCTTTTGCGACAGTACAAGTACCCATGGTAGCCAAGCTTTCGCGGCTCAGCTATCTAGTAGTAGAACACAGGACGATGCGGGAGCACCGACACGCTCACATTCTACCGGTAGTGGTTCTTAGGTGCCTTTCCTTGCTAGCTCATCAGCTTTGCACTTATCAGCGATACCGCTATGGCCCGGCAGCCATACCAGTCTTATCACAAAGACACTCGATGCTATTGATAGCGAGATTAGGCACTCTTCGTCCAACCCTGAACGCACTGTAGTTCAAGGCTAGTATCATCGCTCTGCTTTCTGAGTGAATGGTCACTTCTCTAAAGGAGTAAGCAGCAAATCTACTGCTAACTTGATGGCTGCAACTTCAATTTTGATCAAGATTTGATATTTTTTAAACGTTTAATATTATTAGTTTAAAATTGTAGGAAGAAAATATGAGATTCTATTCTATAACCTTAGCAACAATAATAAATAAATAGAAATTCACACAAATTATCTAATCTGGCGTGCCACAAAGCATAATAAATAATAAATTCTGTCTCATGTATTTATTTCTTAAGTAATCGTAAAATTGCTTAATGAGCCCAAAAACCCCTGCTTTTTATGCTCAAAGCATGCCAGCACTTTATTACAAATTTTACAAACAAAACTCACCCACATTTTATGCGAAACAAGTTTTTTAGCATCGGTCAATATTTGAGCAAAGAATTATACGTATAAATACAAGCTTATTCAAACGTGTGTATATATGTATATATATACCATACATACATATGTATATTATATATGTATGATAATTTTTGAACGAATATTTTGTTTAATATGCAGAACAGCAGCGGCTCAGTTACTAGATCGCTAACACCATTTCACACATCATTTGCGGCTAAATTGCGAATTGTCAAAGAATGACAGACGACTGGTGACAGGTGAGCGCGAAGGTGACAGGCGACAAGTCGTCGTTTCAAATCTGCCCAACAAAATCCGTTAGCTTGCAATTAAGCAGACGATGGCAAAGCAAATTAACAAATGAACCAAACCACAAGATTATGAAAATAAGCAAAAAGCATATAAAATAGAATGAAAAATAAAAATAAAATGAAAGACAGAAAATGGTTAAGAAAGAAGTTTTGAAATAAATACGAGCAATTTCTTGGCTATTTGTCACGGCATACAAGTGTCTATTTGCTTACTCTTTTTTTTGTGTTTTTTGTCATTGGACAAAATGTTAAGTATGTAATTGGAAATTGGCACGAAAATGAATGTGGCGACGAATTGATAATAAAGCGGGCGATGAAACAGTGGTGGCGTTAGCGGTAGAGAAAATATTGGAGATAATTAATTAAAATAATGTTTTTTTATTAAATGACAAGACTTCAATGTTTCGAATTAAAAAATATTTTTGTAGTTTTTTTTTAATTTTAAAAGTTTTTAATGAATGTAGAAAATGCTTCGAAATATATGGAATAAACTGCGTTAGTAAATTTTCATAAAATTCTTTATACTAGAGTTGCCAGTTAATTACAGTAATTATTTTGTAGAAAGTTGTCAAATAGTATAATGACTGATATTTTCAGAAATTCAAACAAAAAATAATAGTAATAAGTAATTCAAATTAAATTCAAAGCATATCTTTTGCAAATATAAGAAAAATTCATATTAATTGTTTATAAGAGTTGCCAACGGATTATTTTCTTTGCAGTTAGAATATTAATATACAATTTTTTATTGAACTTATTAAACAACTAAATATTAACGTGCAATCAAATTTAAAATCAGAAATGTACTGTAACATATACTCTTAATAATAGAGTTGCCACATATTCTTTTCTCAAAAATTTTCCTTTAAAATAATAAAAAAACGAGAAGGTCATGGATATTAAAAATTCCTTTTTTTTGTATTTAAAGAGCATAAATTTCAAAAAATAAGGTTGCCACATATTCTTATTTTCTCAAAAATCTTCTTACAAAATAATAAAAAACAAACCAAAAACGGTCATAAGTATTAAAAAAGAATTGCACTGTAATATCTATATACTTTCAAAAATAGAGTTGCCACATACTTTTATATTTTCTCAAAAATTTTCTTTCATAATAATAAAAAACCAAATAGGGCATGAGTATTAAAATGATTTTCTGTTTGTATTTAAAGAGCATTACTTTTAAAATATGTAGAGTTGCCAAGTAATTTTATTTTTCGTCGTAAAAATCTTCTTTCAAAAGAACAAAAACAACCCAGAAGAGGTAGTAAGTATTTCAAAAAGTTTTTTTACTTAAAGGTATAACTTTCAAAAATAGGGTTGACACATACTTTTATTTTTTCTCAAAAATTTTCTTTCAAAATGATAAAAAAAAGAAAAAGCATGAGTATTGAAAAGATTTTTATTTTGTATTTAAGGAGCATAAGTTTCAAAATAGGGTTGCCACATATTTTTAATTTTATTTTCCCAAAAATCTTCTTTCACAATAATAAAAAAACAAAGAAAAAAACGAGCATAAGTATTAAAAAAGATTTTTTTCCAGTAGCGTTGCCACCGAAATTAAATAGTTAATTTTTTGATACTGTACTTATACGTTTTAATTATTTTTTATAAACTTTTGCGAAAATATGTTTGCAAAAATATAAATATGTGGCAACCCTATCATGCTATTTTTTATTTGTTTATGAGTAACAAAGCGTAAAAATAATAGGTATATTTTATTTACTACAATATTTTCATTTATTATCAATAAATTACTAATTTATGTCCCCTAACTCTACATCCAACAAAATCTTATTTATTTAAAATACAAATAGACTTGAAAATACCTTTAAGCCAACAATATTTCAATATTGCTATCACGTAAAGAATGGTTCAAAAATCGACAGAGCGGCAATTCTAACAGTGTGTGAACACCCCCACCAAAGCCGTTACTCACCCACCGTCAAGCAAGCGTCTCTTCGTAAGCGCTGCACATTAGCATAAGGCTGCAGCGGAAAGTACTAAATCCACAAAAGGTTAACACGTACAAAGCACCATTACTTTGCATGCGTATGCGTATGTCTGTATATGTGTGTGAAGGCAAATAGCACGCATAATTGAAATGCAAGCCATGCATATTTTTCAGTACTTATGTATGTATGTATGTGCTTCTGCTGCGACGCTTTGCTTCGAAGATGCCACTGGCCAACTGAAACTGAAGCAACGCCTCACCAGCACTCAACACCGCACTTGGTGGGTAATTAATTTTTGTGTTTTATTTGACAAAACTTAAAGCTTAAAAAAACAAATTAAGCAAAAACAATAACAAACAGTCACAACAAACGAATAGCTCTGCCGCGCCAAGGTCAGGCGCTACAGCTTGGCATATAAGTGTTTGCATGTGTATTGGTTAATTAAATGTCGATTAATTTGATTTAAACAGAAGAGTAAGAGAAGTAGAAGAAAAATTATGAGGCATAAGCCGAACAATAATTAACTAAAAAATCAAGCAAAATCTGTATTTTAAGAATTATTCTAAAATTTGACTTATTTTTTTTTTTTTTTATACAAATCTCTATTAGTCGCTTATACATGCTAGTATACCATATATATAATATTCTATTTTTATTTAAGCATTTTTTACATCGAAAGAACCGCTGTGCGGCTAAATCTCGCAGTGCTGGTGACGGTATTGCTTTTCAATGTATGTTTTTTTTGTTGCTTTTTGTTTGCACAATTCATCTCTGAAAATGTCTAGTCTCACCGCAAGGCAAAGTCAGACAAAGCTTGCTTAAATTTACATAACTTTTAGTCATGCTTTTGCATTTAATATGTTCTTTTATGTAATTGGCCAAAATCTACACGCTATTCTTTAGAGTTGGAGGAGTAAATGCCAAGCAGAACAACAGAACATGAAATTGAAAATGAAAACGAAAACAATGAGTTTGCAGCGCAGAAACATTTATTAAAAATAGATACCTCTCGCAGCATTCTATAAAAGCCTTAAAGCATTAAACATCTAAACGCTTAAGGCCTTCTTTCTAACTGGTTTCATCGAATCGCCACAGCATACGCCCGTGAAAGGCATGCCTAGGCAACAGCTGGCGAGATTTCTTTTCCTTTTTGCTCGAACGTTTTGATTGTCAAATAAATTAGATAATTTTTGAATATTAAAAAGAAAGCGAAATTGACGACGTAAAAGCAGAAACTGGTTATTCCTCGTAAAATACGTATTTATGTATATGAGCGAAATTTCTTTATGTGATATTTTATTGCATTTATTCTAATACATATTTATAATATTATTGTTCAGTTTCACTTCCCTTTTTGGTACAACAAAATGTGTTTTAATATTTTTTTGTATATATTTTTTTATGTATACAGTTTTACTTTCAACTTATGTACTTTTATGCGTCACCGCTGGATGAGTTAGCTTAGAATCTGTTTAAGAAGCTTGAGTTCAGGTTTATGCTTATGAACCCAACTGTTGTATTACAAGCGCTATAAGACACTAAATTAGTCACACTTATTACTGAGCGTGGGCTCAAAGTTCATCACTTGGCTTCGATGACCGGAGTAAAAGAAAAAATATTTCAAATAAAAATTGTTCAGCGCAAAAATCTCAGTTTCTAATTCATTACTTAATAATATGGGTAGTCGGAAAAGTCTTTTCGTATTTTATCAATAGATGTCGTTGCAGTCGTATAACTATGGTGCTACCAATCACATTGTGTCATACCATATGGTGTTAGAAAGGTGAGATTTGAAACTTAATTTAACAAAAAAAAAATTAAATTCGGGGAAGTTGAAAAAAAGTTACAGCCTTTCAAAACTGAGTGAAAATATGACAAAATTCGCTATATTTTGAAATTTTTGTATGAAAAAGGAAAGAATGCCACGCAAGCCACCAATGAAATTTCTGAAGTTTACGGAGACGATGCTGTATCAGCTCGTGTAGCAGAACAATGGTTCGCCCGCTTCCGTTCTGGAAATTTCGATGTGAAAGATACACTTCGCACTGGTCGACATATCGTTGAAAAAGTCGATGAAATTATGGAAAACATTGACCAGGACCGTCTTATAAGCAGCCATGACATCGTCAAGGAACTTAACACTCATCATCAAACGGTTTTGAACCATTTAAAAACAGCTGGCTTCAAAAAGAAGCTCGATGTTTGGGTACCACATGAATTGTCTGTAAAAAATTTAATGAACCGAATTAACATCTGGGATTCTTTGCTGAAACGAAATTAAATCGAACCATTTCTGAAACAAATGATAACAGGAGACGAAAATTGGATTAAATACGATAATAACATGCGAAAAAGATCATGGTCCAAGCGTGGTGAAGCTCAACAAATGGTCGCAAACACAGGATTGACACTCCGAAAGGTTATGCTGAATGTTTCGTGGGATTGGAAAAAAATCATCCACTATGAGCTGCTCCAGCCTGGTTGAACGATTGATTCTACATTTTACTGTCAACAACTGATGAGATTGAAGCAAGCAATCGAAAAAAACGGCCAGAACTGATCAACAGAAAGAGCTTCGTCTTCCATCAGGACAACGCTAGACCACACACATCTTTGATGACTCGGCAAAAACTGGGAGAGCTTGGCTGGGAAGTTTTGATGCATCCACCATATAGCCCTGACCTTGCACCATCGGACTACCATTTGTTTCGGTCAATGCAGAACTCCCTTAATGGAGTAAAGTTGGTTTCAAGAGAAGCCTGTGAAAATTACTTGTCGCAGTTTTTCGCCGAGAAACCAGAAAAGTTTTACACTGATGGAATAATGTCTCTGGCGGAAAAATGGCAAAAAGTGGTCAACCAAAATGGTACATATTTGGTTCATTAAAGGTCATTAAACAATACAAACTGACAAAAAATTAAGCGAGCGACCTCAGGAAAAAAAACAAACGTCAGGATTTCAATACATGAGCCTTGATCCGTTCGAGTTGAAATCATTAACTGTCGAAAATGCTGTTTCTATAATATAACGGTAATTGTAGGTTGTAAACTACGATAGTGTTCATTTAACTGATTTCACGAACCAAATAATTTGCATTTTATGCGATAAAAGAGCAGCGAGGGGCATCGCCTCCGTGCAACGCGCCAGCACAGTTCACTTTGTGGTCTTAATTAAAACGAAAATCAGTTTATGCGGTTTTTGGCTATTAACATGCGACAACTTTAAATTGCAAACAAAACACTTTTATGGGCCTAATAAAAATTTTAAATGCATAGAGTGAAAGGCAAAGCGTTATTGGGAGCTTTAAACCATTTAATGATGGCTTTGTTGAAAGTCTTTATTTTCGCTCATTGTGCTCTACAAACTAGTGACTATTTCATTTACATACATACATAATAATGTGCTTGAAGGTGAAGAAGTTCCACTGAATGGCTAAAATCGAAGTAAACAGAGGTTGTCGCAGTTTGAAAGCCACTGTATCAACGTCTGTTTTTCTGTGTATTTTATATTGGTATTTAATGCTATTTGGTGATTTCGAAAATATTTAAATATTGTTTTCAAACATTAAGTAACAAATGTTGCTTTCAAGCCTTAATAAATGCCTCTGGCATATTTAGCGCAGCAAAACTGCTACGAATAACACCGAAATATATAATTGAAAAATTATATGCGATATTAACGCCACAGGCGTTTTAATGCCAAACAAAACTGAATGCAGATCTTTAAATTAATTAAAGTGGCAACAAATTATTCATTTTCAGTTCTTTTTAACCGTTTCTGAAACAATTTGATAAATCACTGCAATTGCATTGTGCGAGTGTAAATGGCAGTGTGAACACTTGAGGCAACAAACAAAACAAAATTGAGACTAAAATTTTTGATTAGCTTATTTTTTATTCGAAACACATATACACTCGCACATACATAATACTACTTTTTTGACTACAATTTTCGCTTAATGAGTTAACTGCTAACGTATGTACACACGCTTGTATCTGTATATATCTCTATGCATTCGGTCAATTTGTGACTGTACAACCTTCAACTTAATTTCCGGTTAGCCAAAAGAATTCCATAAAAGTTTTTAGAGCGGCAAATAGCTGGCAGAAATAATAGTAAATAGCAAATAAGAGTAAGAAAACACGGCAAAACTAATACCGACTTGCCAAAAGACAATACAGCAGACAAGGTAATACAGTTTAGGTGGATAGGTAGGTGAGAACGCGACATACCGACAAGCCAAAGAAATATTAGAGCAAATCCGCATGATCGACCGCACACAGCTGTACTCCTCAGCACACATACCTACTCACACACTTGCTAAGGTGTTGTATGCTCAGCTGGCACAGCTGCGAGGTTGGCCCACCACAGCCTCTCACAGTTTTGCCAATAAATTATGTAAATTTATTTCGATTTGCGTCAAGCAGACTACAGCTAAGACAGATTTGGTTGGATTATTCAAAAGAGTTGTGGTTGAGAAACTATTGCGGGTTTGCAGTATGAAAACTCAGTACATTGAATGGCAATATGAATAATAGATTTCAGGCCTTTAAAAATAATAAATCGACATAAATTATGAGCAATATTATTGATTTTCAAAATATGGTCTTCAAAAAAATCTATAAAAAGCATATAAAAAAATAAATGAAATATAAATATAAATTAACAGCCAATTTCGTATGGAAAAATAACTGAGAGATAAGAATTGTTTGCAATGTTAGCCAATATGACGTCAGAAAAACTGCTGAAATTTAAAACTTATTGCTGGCAGTACAAAGAGCTTCAATGTTGTTCACTCCAATCTACTTGCAGCACATTTTGAGAAAATCTTCTCTATTTTTCAGACCTTTATAAATATATCACGATTTTTCTGGTTTAACTTTATGTCTTAGTAGTAGTCTTTAGTAGATCAGAGTAGATAATTTCTGAAACCCAAAAAAAGTAAGGTAGGATGAAACCCATCGGAAACAAAAGCTACAATGGCAAACATTAAGGGAAGAATAATTTATTGGCGGTCTGAGGTCGGGAAAAGCAAGGACGTGAATTGAATTTTTAAGGGTTAAAACAGATTATATCGATTCCATCCATTCGGTTCCTATAAAAAAAATTTATGGCAATATTGTAGGTTATAGAAAGATCTATAACTTTTATTAGCAGTTTTTTTCACATAACCTCAAAATGTATGTGCAAAATGCTATAACCCAACTTTTGGGTTATTTTCTTTTAATCTTGTTCAATATTTTTCTATTTCACGAAATTTTCTGTAAATAACCCTGTATTTTTTTATTTAAAATATTTATTTTTTCTCCGTATATTAAACTAACATCGAAAAAATCCTAATTTTCAAACAAAAATTCTGAAGTCAAAATTTCAAATTTTATTAAAATATGAGTAAGTCTTATGATTGCAGATTTCAGCTTCTTTTATCTTTCGTTTCCGATGGGTTTCAATCCACATTTTTTATTTTTTTTTTCTTTCTTTCATCATTTTCAATGGCTTCTGCACCAGTCTATAGTAGGTCTTACTCGATTTTGAAAAATCAGTCTGTAATTTTGAAGACCAGCATTTACTTTTGAATAAAAAATATCAAAATATTTCAGATAATAAATTACTTGTGTTTTATAATGCTATTTTATAATAAACTTCGCAATTATTGTGGAACATAATAGTATCGTAAAGCAAAATAAGCAAACAAGTTAAATCTTCGAAGTATTTTTACCATTTGCATTGCCTACATTTAGGGTAACATAGGTGGTCATAAAGCATAATTAAAGGGAATATAATAATATATTTTTAAATAAACAAAGTTTCTTTTAATAAAAAGTAATTAATTAGTGAATCTAACTTTTCAAAATATTTCAAAAATTTATGCAGCTGACCATTTTACTTGATTAAAATGCGCTTGAATGTAGGCAGCGTTGCATTATATTTGTTTGTTAATATTTAACTAGTAGGAGAGTGGGTTCAAAGACCGAGGTGAATGGAATCTAAGGTGGAGCGACATTAAAACCATAATGCACAAAAATCTAATTTTACTACATAAAATAAATATAAGAACATTTCAAAAATTTTACTCATCAATTCTTCAGCAACTCGAATATTTAATTAAAGTAGTCTAATTAAATCTAATTTAATTTAGTAAAAATTTAAGAACATTTCAAAAACTTTGATCATCAATTTTTGAGCAACTCCGATAATTAATGATGGTAGTCTATCCACTATTCGCAAATGACTAATACTAAATTCAATAGCGCTCAGTGAAGCCACCACTTCCTGGATCACTTCTTACGGTTTGCATAGTGACAAAAAGTGAGTGTCAAATTTTATGAAATCTTCACTGCATTTGGAGAGGTTTATCCACAATTAACGCTGCTTATTGACAGCACTTAATGTTTGAAAGGAATAAAAGGCTGGCGCGCACACTCAAACACCACCAAAAGTTTACACATGCGATAACAAGTCAATTTCGGAAAAGTACAAATATACAAATATAAAGTAAAAAAATTAAAGCGAATATGTTACATAAGTGCTTATCACATACTTGAAGGTTCATAAATATTTTATTGTTGCACAATATGTGACTTTTCTTTATTAATTTGATTTGATTTTTGGCTGAGCTTGATTGCCGCCATTAAAGAAGTTGCTAAAAATGCATACTTTTATGGGCTATCTTAATTTTTACACCAACAAATGCTCTCGCTAAAGCACTCAAGTGACTTTTTTGTCAAAATTGTATGGCATTCCTTAACGGTAATGGCTTTTTAAACCGTTACAGCGTTAAAATTTCTTACTTTACAGGTCTGACTAGCAGTGTTTTGCGGATATTTTGTTATTTTCGGGATTTTTTTCTGCATTGTTATTGACTGCAAATATGACTGCGCTCTGGAAATTGCGTCAGCATTAAGGTGGCGGGGTTTTAATTCCGTTTGCCTTTCGAAAAAATGCGCTCAGTTCCAGCGGTTGTATAATAAACATACATTTATGAACTGCACGTTTGTAGCTTAGTTGCTGCTACATTTTTGAAAAAAAAAATAATAATAACACAATAATAACAAAAACACACCACAATTATAATTAATTGCGCTACAAAAGGTGCCATAAACAACGAGCTTTGATTACTTCTAATTGTTGTGTGGCGAGCAAATGAAATCTTCTAAGCCAAGTCCGTGCTCTGTCAATCAAATTTTTTGATGTGAGTTCCTCTAAATTCAATTTATAATATTTCTTAATTTAATTTGCTGCAAAACCAGAAATGTGTTCGTTAAATATATTCATTAGTTACTCAGCGCATTGCGGCAATATCCGTTTGCTCTAGCTACTAGGTGGGCAGGGCTCGATATGCGCATTATTTGAGCGGCTAAACGGCGCACTTGTTTATGTGTATGTGTGTGCAAATGCCAAATTGTGCAAAGACTAGATTGTAAATTAGCTGAAATGTTGAAACAAGCGCCATATATGAGCTGCTAATTAGTGGTCAGTGGCACCGTGAGTAAAGTGCTTCCAAGTTGCTAATTTTGCTTGGCAGCACACCAAGTACTCGTATTTATGAGACCTGGGTGTACATATGAATGCGTTGATATGAGTAACTACATAATTCATAAGTTGTTGTATTGCTTAAAACACAAAAACAAATATAACAAATGTTTGTATGAAACCAAAATTTGTTGACTAATTAATAAAACAAATAAAAAAAAAATTATTTTTATCACAACTCAAATATTTTGTTATTATTGTTCTACACTTTTTTGTGATTTTTTTACTTTTATGTATTTTTTTTATTTTTAATTATTATTATTTCTTTTACCCTTTTTAAATCTTTTTTTATTATTTCTTTTTTATGGAAATATTTTTTTTTTAATATCTATGTATGTATATTTTTTTCTTTATTATTTTTAACATTTTTAACCCATTTTTAATTTTTCAAAATAAAAAAAAATTTATTAAAATAAAAATTTATTTTGTATTTTTCACAATTTTTTTGAACGCACTGCTCAAAACTTGCCCCTCTATTTGACCATTGACTTCTTAAATCTTACACTTGCCTTTTCATATTTCATTCTTTTATTTCTTATGTCTCCTATTACTATAATACTTTATATTTATTCAACTTTACTATTTTATTTTATTTTTTTTTGCATTGTTTATTTTCTTTTTGTCTTCATTTATCTACGTTTAAGTAAAGTAAATCTTGTGCAGTTGTCGATTTTGTCTGTTGCTGTTGATGTGAACAAGGTCGACTGGTCGTTTAATACGTACCTGAGTGTTGCTGTTGTCGTTGCTTTGTTTGTCATTAAATTATCAAGCGAAATATATATTTTTATAACTTAATGCCTAGTAAAGCAAGCGAATTGTTTGCGCCTGACAGCGCAGCTATTAATTTGTGTAATGTTCTTCTCGAAATACTAAATGTCAAAAATTTGAGTTTAAGTTTTTGAAGGCGATCGCCTTTTATCGAAAACACGAGCATTTTGATGCTTATCTCATCACATTATGACGGCATCTGAAGAACTTAATTTTTGAAAATTTTTCTCAGCCTCGAAATTCAAAAATTATAAATACGGGATTGTAATATTTTCGAGTTTTGCAGAATTTTGTATTAAAATGTGCCACATATGTACATAATAGCAAACTGTTGCACGGATTTTTTTTTTAATTTTTCTCAATCCCGAAAATTTGGGATTCGAAAATTCGGGATTCGAAAATAATAAATTCGGGATTGTAATATTTTCGGGTTTTGCAGAATTTTTTTTTTTCATTAAAATGCACCACCTACATATATGATAGCAACTGATAAACCTAAATTTTGAAGGTTTGAACAATTCATGAGTGAATTACATCTGCACGATTACCACCATCTAGTATTCGGAATCCATCTGTAGCCAATTCATTAGTAAATTCGGAATTGCAATATTTTCAGGTTCTGCAGACTTTTCATTAAAATGTGCCACATATGTGATGGTACCTGTTGAACTTAATTTTTAAAAATTTTTCACAATCCCGAAATTTCGGGATTCTAAAATTATAAATTCGGGATTGTAATATATTTGGCAGAATTTTTTATTTAAATGTGTCACACATCTGATGTCAACTGATAAACAAAATTTTTGAATTTTTATTTAATCCCGAAATTGTTGATTTCGAAAATTAAAATTTCGGAATTATGATATTTTTGAGATCCGCAGTTACTTATAATACAATTTGGCAGTAACTAAGGAACAACTTTTTTTGTATTCTGAGTAAAAAAGAGCAACTGAATTTGTGGTCCTGAAGACAAACAATTGGATTTTAGCGCCACGTATTGTGTTTGTGTAGCTATGATCGGGGAATTTGTGATATACATATATGCATATTTCTACAAATAAACACCACACCCCCAACTAAAAGAATTTTGCCAACTCCAACCAGCGCAACATCACCATATACTAAAGTTATATGTATATGTATATATTTGCACAAATATATATGTATATATTAACACATTTTCCTTTAGTCAGTGTAACTAAATCTCTTAGTTCACAGCTTAAAACTGAATGTTATCGATGCCTATAAAGTTATTTAAGCATAAAAACGCATTAAATGGATTTGCCATAGAAAAAGCAACAAAAGACTTAAGCGACGAACTTCACGTAGCAAGCGAAGCCAAACAAAATTTGTGATTTGAAAAACTGAAAAAATTAACAGCTGTGCCTTGTAAAATTTACGCTATGGGTTACATAACTACTTATGCAAATGCTAACGCGCATACATAAGCAGCATGCAACATGCATGGAAAAGCGCATAACTCCGAGTATTATTTATGCATGTAAATATGTATTATTGTACATTATGTGTATATTTCGTGGGTTTGTGTGCGTAAATTAGGCAGTGAGCCAAACCACAATGCGCCCATTCAGTGCAGAGAATAAGCAACAGTTACCATGTATATATGCATGTGTGCATGTGTGTGTGTGTGAAGTGTGTTTATGACAGAAACGTGATGTGTACAAGAAGTCAAATGAAAAATCACAGCTGCGCGTCATATAACAATGGTGCGGCGCGGCTGACTAGTGGCGAATGCAAATGCAATGGCAGCAGCCAACAGCCAGCAAGTGTGATGCGTGACAAAATAAAGAAGGAAAATTGATTAAAAAATAGCAAATACGAAAAAATATTATTTTAAAAAATTTTAAGTTAACAAATTAAAAATAAATTTTAAAAATGTGAATAACAAATTGAAAAAAATTACAAAGAAAAATTTCAAAGAAACATTGAAAAATGCAAAAAATTATAAAAATAAATTATAATAAAAATTTTCAAAAATTAAAAAAAAAAATCAAAGAAAAATTTAAAAAAAAATTACAGAAGAAAAATAAAAATAACTGCACATGCGCATAATAAAATACGCAATCTTTCTGCATAAATTTATTAATTGAAACCCACTTTTCGCTCATAACTATGCAATTGCATGCGCAGAGTACATAAATACAACATGAATATGTTTGTCTGTGCACTGGGAAACCTATCGCAATGCAATCGCTAGAGTGGTTACGCCCGCGCTTCCGCCTGCTGTGATGCAGCGCATATTATTAAATCAAATTTCCTAACATCACTGATGCCTTTTGCATTCGCTTGCTGTGACTTCACTTTCATATTTATTTATTTTCGCATTCCAAATGACAATACACCCAAACCGGCGCGCTTCATTGCTTGCCTTGCATGAGCGCTCGCATTTCCTGCAATTTCAGCCCTTTTCTGGGCACAAGTGGCGGGCAATTGTGCAGCTCGTACAGGTTTGCCCAGCACTTGGGCAACGCCTTGTGCAGAAAACCGAAAATAAGTTAAAAATAAGCGAAACTAAGCAAAAGTTTCGACTACAATGCTGCGATACGCTTGGTGATAAGTCAACTCGCGTGACATGTTGCCAGGTTGCAGCAAAAAATACATAAAATTAAAATAAAATAAAAAAAAATTGCATTAAATATCAGCAGAGGGGTGCAGCTGCAGCAGCCGGCAAGCGTACTAGAAAAAAGCGAGTAATTGCTTGTAGTCAACAACAACAACAGTAGCAAAAATCAGCAAAGTGCAACCGCTCACAGCAGCGTTTAAATAGCAGTCGTCCTTGGTTTATCAGCCAATGGCACCGCACAAGTAAAGTACATCAAAATAAACGCCATAAAATCGCAAAAAACATGTGCTAAAATAGCCAGCTAGTCAAGCTAGACTTTAAATTTTTGCTAATTTTCAACAGCTGATGCTGTTCTCGCAGACATTACTCATGCCTTACTCACTGTTGTGCGATTTTAATAAAAACTCAGTGGAATTTTAGAAATATTAGCTTGTATAGCTTTGAAATATTTTTTTTCTATTCAAGTTTGAGTTAATATTTAGGAATAATATTATTATAAATTTGATTAAATATTTTAGTTATTGACTTCTTAATTGTAAAATAATATTTTTCGAATTTTTTTCCCTGTTATCCCAAGGATAGCCAATAAGGAAATGGAAAATGCTGTAAATTGCAGAAAAGGTCAGCTTTTATTGAAAATTTAAAAAAAAATATGAATTATAATATAAATATTTCTAAGCATAAATATTTCATAAAACATATTTAATTTACTAATTTAAAAATGGCGATATTTCATAGCTTTGTAGGTATAATTAATGTTTAAATAAATCGATTAACTTTATTTAGAAATTAATGTTAGCATATTGTTTCATGGTGTCAGGGTAACAAAAACTAAAATATCGATACTTAGTACTCGATAACTTTCAAAAATATCGAATATATAAATATCGATAACTTAAAAACATATCGATAATTTGTTGTAATTCGTACGCCGTTATAAATTGTCAGCATTTCCCTTCTAATATTCTCATAAATAAGCAAAATCGAAAAAATAAGTAATCGATAATTTTCAAAATTATCGAAGCTTTAAATATTGATATATTATTGCAATTTGGGAACCGTTGGCTCTTTTTAGCCTGCTTTAGTTTTTTTCTCATTTTTAATATTATATTATATTAATATAAGAAATGAGCTAGCTGAGTTATAAATGCATATATGTATTTATATATCGAAAATATCCAAATAAATCGATTAACTTTTTTTTGAAAATAAAATGTTAACATATTATTTCAGAATTCTCATAAAAGAACAAAAATATCGATATTTAGTACTCGATAACTTTCAAAAATATCGAATATGTAATATCGATAGTTTTTTGTAATTCGTACGCCCTTAATAAATTTAGGATAATAATAATAAGTAAGCAAAAATATTGATATCGATATTTATTATTCGATAATTTTTATTATAAAAAAGCCAAAATATCGATATTTAGTACTCGATAACTTTAAAAGAAATATCAAAAATATAATTATCGATATATTGTTGTAATTCGCACACCGTTATTTTGTCGGCATTTTGTTTACAATATTCAGTACTATTTTTGAATGCAAACTTGCTTTCTTTTTTAAATCGCTCTTCAAAGCAGCTCAACTTGTAAAAATTACCGTTTTATAAAGCGATAATGCAAATTTTGCATCAACTAGTCAACTGCGACTAGTCGGAGTCTTAATGGCTGCACTTAGCAAATTCAGAACGCCAATAAAATATTATTTTCAAACACGTTCATGACTCATTGTTTTGCCGCTGGCCAACACTCAACACTCGTCTATGGCCTCACCACGCCAGCTGTATAACGCTGGACCACATTTGCAAACACCCAGCCAATTGCAACCAAGAAACATGCACACCCAAGCATCTGTACTTAAATTGCGAAATTTTCCAACACACACACACACACCCGCGTACAAAATGTGGCAAAGCAATAATTCAACACTTGAATGGTTTCTAGACACTATGGACACTCGATAGCCAGCCAAGTCGTTTTGCTTGATGGGTGAGTAACTTCCGTTCCACTGATTTGTCACAGAGCGTTAAGCAGCACCCTTGGCAAGCGGACTGATGCAAAAACAAGCGCAGTTACAAGCATTTGAATAGAATTTGAATTTTTATCTAATTTTTTGTATTTGCATATGTGTGTGATTGCAGTTCTAGAGCTGGCGGCCAGCAAGTTGCATATAGAATATAGCAGCTACTTCAAGCGTAAGGAACATGTTGCCTAATTGCATTTGTTGCATGTTGTTGTTGTTGTTGTTCTTTTTTTTACTTTTTTGGTCTGCGAAAAATAGGCAATCAACCGCATTTGCGTTGACATTCTCAGCATTCGAAGTGACAACGACCGCTGCTCGCTGCTTCAGCAAGCACTTTCAAGTGTTCCAAAGTAGCAAAACGGCGGCCGTGCAGCTTTACAGCCTTTACAGTGGCGTCAATGGCTGGCATTTTTCGTGTCACAGCAACAGCTTGTGCGACTTTTTTGTCTGTCTCTTTGTGATTTTTATTTTTCCCCTCAGTTGCACATAAAATATTTGCTAAATGCCATTTAACCGAAAGCGCTTAAATTCGGCATATAGCTAAGGCTAAGCTGTCATTCTAGTAATTTCTCACTGTCAAATTAACACAAAAGTCGTGGTAATTTTTCATAAGCCACAGCGCTGGCTCAAATTGCTGTCGCAATGAAAAATGAACTAAAAGACACATTAAATAAAATTATAAAAAAAATAAAATAAGAAAAAAACAGAAAAATTTATGATAAGTGCTTCCGCCAAATGCCACCAGTTTTAAACAACATTTTTTAGATTTTTTTTTGCAGCGCACATTATTCTACTTTGGTTTGCTAGCAGCGCGGTCTATAATATCTAATAAACAGTTACATGCTTCAGCTTTATTTCGAAACGTGGCTTAATAAAAGTTCAACTCTACTTAAACTCCGTTATGATTAGTTCTTTAGTGACTCTCGGCAATTTTTGCGTTCGTGTTAATAAAAGACTTGCAACACGAACCCGATAACTGCATTGACTTCGTCACTATGACGTCAATAACAATAGCAATGGCGACTGAAGACTGGCGCATAGAAAATGGTAGCTGACACAAATTTATAGTTTTGACATTTTGCTGATTGCTTCACGCTGCGCTCTACAGAAATAGAAACTTCTTGTACACGATTTGTTGAGTAAGCGAAGCAATTTGACAGGCCAACAAGGTCGTTTATCAAAGTGAGAATTTCGTTTTAAATCAGAGTTTAAGCTGCATTTGTGTGATGTTGGAATTTATATTCAATAGTGCGATAATTTTATGAAATTTGATGAATGGCTCAACAAACAAATGTTAAAAAGTATCGTTATGGCATGTGCTTGTGTTTTTTAAGCGAGTGAGAAGCGAATGTGGAATTGGTTATAAGTTCGAAGCCACTAACTTGGTTTTTTGAAAATCAGAACTAAATGTATCACGTGTACGTGGATTAGTACTTCTTACTCAAAAAATGGAGTAGAAATTTTCATCTTATATATAAAACTTACTACGATTTTAGGTAACTTTAATAGACAAAATGATGTTGTGAACGCTTTCATCTGTAGAAGTGTGTGACCCGTTTCACAAACCTTTAAAGCAAAGCTACAAACCACTCCAAAACCCGTTAGGGTTCAGATCTGTGATTCGATCTCTTTGGTAAAAGTATATATTACTTTTTAATTCTTATTTTCAGTGAGGAGTAGGATGACACATAAAGAATTGAAAGAACATTGTTTGAGAGAATATTTGGAATATAAATATTTTTGGCGGAACTTCTAAGTAAACGTGTAGTACATTTCAAAAAACTTTACTTTTACTATATTCAATATATTCATTCAGAATTGTCGGCATTTCGTTAAATTACAAAACCTGATCTCACAGCTATCTCCTTTCAAAGTAGAAACAGCAAAGTCCAAGAATTCCAAACTTGAACTCAAGTTAGTTAATTCAAACGAAAGATCTTACAATGACATGAAATGTCATCATGGAGCATCAGATTTGCATACTTGTACCAGCTACTTATACACTTAATGGCAATGAGCGTAGCATTGAAGATGCTTAACTGTAAACACTGCCATTTCTTAAGTTGTAAAATATCCAAGAATAAGCCAAGAATTGAAGGCAATTCGACTGAAGCAGCTCAAATAAAACATATTTTAAAAAAGATGATGACTTGTCAGATGCCAAGTAATAAGCTATGCATTTTTAATATTCATAAAGATAATTAGAAACAAGCTAAATCTACAAATGCCAGACGCAATTACAACTTTGATTCGAAGAAAATGGCAAACGCTTTATTATTACTATTAATAACAATACTTTATTTTTGTTGTTGTATAAACAAAAACACGTTTGCTGCGCTCAACAGCAATAAAGCCATTAATAACCAACAATAACAACAGAACGAGGAGTGCAACAAAAGAATGCCGCTTAATGAATGCACCAACGCTGATAGTAAATATGCAAATATATAACAAACATTTAAAACTCACTAACACACAGACAAAGCCATACAAATACTTGCATATGTATGTATGTGTGTGCTCATGCACTTCACAACAAGTAAGTATGTGCTGCTTGTTATAAGCCAGATATAATTATGTTTGTAAATGCCTTGGTGCGAGTGGTGATGAGTGACGTTGTTGTTGTTGCATCTCGAAAGATCTTCGGTAGATTTTCGAAAACACATAAATTGCGCTTTTTTATAACTTTTTGAAGACTGCAGACTTAATAAGCGGCATACAAACACAGCAACGTACATTTTCAAATGCCGAGTCAACCGCACATCTGCTGTGTCATAAGCAGGTTCGTGAAGATATCAAAGGTGCAAGTGACAATATGAAAGCGAGCTCACAATACTTTTAACTTTTTTTTTAATTTTTCATAATTTTAATTATTTTGCAAATTATTTTTAGAACAATGACAGTATTTTGTAGTTCCTTATTTGATTGCAGCGCAAAGGCTGAAGTTTTTTGTTGTATGGGCACAAAAAACTTATGCAACGAACTCGCTTTCCCCATATAAGGACAGGGTTTTTAAAAAATAATATACCGCAACTTCAAGAGAGGTTCAAAATCGCAAAGTGAGATAGAGATAAAAAAAACTCTTATACTATTTATTGGTGAAAATTGGGAGCAAAGGTCTAAAATATGAATCCACCATTTGCAAAAAAAATTCCAAAATTTTAATTTCTTTTTCAAACGAAGACGCACTAACATATGGATAACAAACTGTAGCTGATTTAGAAAGGTATTAACGGAAAATATTTCCTCAGAAATGTTGCCACCTATTTTAAATTTATTGTTATATAATATTGTAATTTAATATAAAATACAAATTTATTGGTGACAATGAAGAGAAAAAATCCAAAATATTGCCCAAAAAAACTTCAAAATTAAAAAAAAAACAAAAAATTTCAGTTGAAAAAGCACTATCATATGGATAATAAATAGAAACTGGCTTAGAAAGTTTAAAACGGAAAATATTTGCTTAGAAAGGTTGCCACCTATTTTAAATTCACTCTAATATATATGATAATATTATAGAGTAATTTTTGTAGGGTTTGCAAACTGCAGTGATTTCGGAAGCTAACGGTTGGAAATATTTTTAATGGAGTTGCCACCTCATTCTTTTTGCTAATATTATATAAAAATTTCAATTTCATAATTAAACAGATGAACGGGTAATTCCAATGTTTTTATTTCTAAAGAGGGCTCTTCGATAAAAACAAAATTTAAAGAGTTACCATATTTTTACGATTTTTTTTATTTAATTTATAACGTGATATATTAATTGATATTATGTAATTAACATTTTTGCTGATAAATGAATTTATTTTTTAAGTAGTGTTGCCACCATATTAGTATTTTTTTCAAAGTTATTATTTTCACTTACATGAAATTTTGCAATGGGAACATATAACTAATGCGATATAATAGTAATTGTACATATTTTTTCTTTTGAAAGGGTTGCCACCTGTTCCAATTTTTTTTTTGATTTTTTGATGAACATATTACTATAGAGGTGTCAAATGAAAGATATTGTAGAGGGATTTAATATACATAAAAATTATTTTCTATTGCAGATAATTTTGTGTATACTTACATATCGTCACATAAAATGCGAAATACCGTAACATCACAATTCATAAGTTTACAGGCGAAGGAAAAACGATATAATAGGAACCACCGATATTGAAACAAATTTTGAGTTTTGGTTATTAAATGGTTATTAAATGGTTATATATTGGTCATATATTGGTTATATCTGACAGTGGGAGGTTAAAACTTTATGGATATACAGGTTGTAGGATCGTAAGCCATAAGAAACTACTTTTCGATTTTTCTGATGATACGTAGTTTTGCATTTCAGGTGACGATATACATATATCATACTTCAAATATTACACCCTTGTCTTATCATTACTAGAACCTGAGAATCCAAATAACGCTTATAGATACCGGAATTGTATTGTGTAAAATAATTAAGCAAAATATTTCAAATAAACCTTCTAGAAATCCCCTCAAAATTCAAAGAAGAACGCTTCACTTCAAATGCGCATAGTTTAAGTACAAAATTGTCCATGCTTTTCTTTTTCAGTATTATTTCGGGCCATATTTGTAACCAAAGTACTTTTCTAACGGCTTTAAGAAATTATTTTATGAAAAATTCGGCTTCAAATCTTTTTTTTTTTTTTGATCTGTATTATTTGAGTATTAAATTTTAATGCAAAAGTGCCTCCAAAACCGTTTTAAGGTAAATTGTCAGTATATTAACATATATTAATTGAGAGTAAGTGCTGTCGTATATAACACTGGCTAAAATAAAAGTGAAAATATATGCATATATAATAGTATATATTTTTCTTTCAAATCTAAGATTTATTATTAATATTATAACCCGCAGGCAAATTAAAGGTTCACTAAAATTTAAGAAAGAAAGAAAAAATCTCTAAAAGCCAGCAGCTTTTGCCCAAAATTAAAAGGTTAAATTGTGGCAAACTCTGCGCACACGCTAAGCGATGCAAACATTAATCTCAAGTTTCCGATTTTCAAAAGCAAAACGAAAAGTCAATTGACTTCATCCGACACTGCTTTGAGCCTTTAGGGCCAACAGCGCCGCCAATCTGCAAGTCGGGAGCAGGCGTTAAGTTCATTTTTTAAATGTAGACAACAGCAAACACAACAACAACTGTGAAAACTTAATTAGCAGCAATTGTTATGGCATTTTTGTTTTTATTGTGAAATCGGCGGCGTTCAACAAAACCATTTCGTGGCAATGTTTTGTCTAATTTTCCACTTTTTGATTGATTTCGCATTGCCCGTCGCGCGTATTAGCATGCGCAAGTGTGTCGGGTATGTTTCGTGTAGTAATTAACGCTTACCTAATCCATATTTGTTTTCGTTAATGCATTTTTCTACACACATACATATTTGCGCTCTTGTGCTCTGGCACTTTCTTAACCGATTACGCAAATCGCTTGAACTGTGCGCCGTTATGGCTTCTGCCACACATTACATATGCAGAAACGCATTGCGATGTAATGCTGCTTATCTAATTACCGCCTTTTCTCCTGCTCTTTCTTTCCCATTTTTTGTTTTCGCATGCAAATTGCATTTCTAATTTCTCCTGGCGCGCATGCGCGAACGGCTGCGCAGTGTGGTGAAAATTTTCGCAAAACTTTGCAAGTGATTTTCTTTGGAGCCAACATTTGCAGAGTGCAACAAAGTGTGAGACAATGAATATTAATTTTTTTTTGCAGTTATGCAGCTGATATTCGAGTGGCTTAGTGAAGCATAACGCTGGCATACTCGCGTCTGCATGTACGTATGCAAGAGCTTACTGTCTTTCACATACTCGAAACTCTGTCATAATAATTTATAATTCTTCTTGTTGTTGTCTTTGCTTTTGTTTTACAAATGCAGTTTTCAATTTTATTGCCACTTTTTGCTTGGCTTATGTTATTGACACACATTGATTAGCCGCTTTAATAAGTCACCTATGGCTTATAGACATTTTTTGTCATTCATATCTTCATGCCAATCAGTTAAATGCCGCCTGTTTGGTGACTTTACCTTCGGCTTTATGCCGTTGCGCAACTTACAGCTGGCGAACACGCGTGCTCGTGACAATTAATTGTTGCCATTTCGTGTTAGCATTGGAAAATGATTTCGATTTCAATTTTAATTTTAATTGCGAAAAAATTCGTAAATTTTATTACTTAATAACAATTGCCTTGAGAGTTTATGTGTTCTGAATATTTACTCGATTGGAGCAAACTCCAATTGATTTTTTATATGTGTGTGTGCATATAGATCCCCTATCGGTAGGTCGATTAAACCAATTTTATTCGTATGTTCTATCCAATAGGTAGCACAAGGGAGTAGAAAGTGCTGTTAATATCAGAATAAAGAATTCAAACACAAACCAGCTTGTGAACTGCTATACAAAATTAAATTTATTTTTTGATCTAATAAAAAAATATATACGTATATTTAATCTGAAATAATCAAATTAGTTTTAAGAAAATTACTGTTCAACGAAATATCTTTCTTTCCCACAATACAAGACCTGGCATATATTTATGTATGAATGTAAACTGACCTAACTCAAACTAATCACTTTCAACGTAGTTCAATATTAAAACAATAAACAATAAGCAACTTGGTATAAGGGAACTGTGGAACGGCATTTCAAGCTCCTTATGTACAGTTATAAATGAAACCATTAGCTTTCGGAAAAGGCAGAAGAACAGCTGGTACGATGAGGAGTGCCGTGGCAGTGGAGAAAAAACAGACAGAGGTTACGAGACGTGCGGGATGGGATAGATACCGAGAGCTGAAGAGGGAAGACACATTTGCAGACAAAAAATGAGTAGGGCCGGAGGGCGTGAGTACGAAGAGCTTGACAAGCTAACCAACAGGGGTAATACTGGAAAATTCTACGAAAAGATGCGGCGACTAAACGAAGGTTTCAGCCCGGGAGCATACTCTTGTAGAATTCCCATTGGGGATCTAGTGCCTAATGATCAGGGCATACTAAAATTATGGAAAGAACACTTCTCCAGCCTGCTAAATGGCAGTGAATGCATAAAACTAGGAGAAGACGAATCCGATTCCCCAATCGATGACGATGGAGCAGACGTTCCATTGCCTGACCATGAAGAAGTTCGAATAGCAATTACAAATCTGAAGAACAACAAAGCGGCGGAAGCCGATGGATTGCCGGCGGAGCTATTCAAACACGGCGGCGAAGAACTGATAAGAGTCATTCATTAACTTCTTTGTAGAATATGGTCGGACGAAAGCCCGACGATTGGAATTTAAGTGTGCTCTACTCAATCCACAAAAAGGGAAACCCCACAATCTGCACCAATTACCGTCAGATAAGTCTTCTCAACATCGCATATAAGGTTCTATGGAGCGTATTGTGTAAAAGATTGAAGCATACTACTGAAAAAAATAATTCGAGATACAGGACATGAATAGAGAAGGTCCAATCTTCTAAGAATGTACAGCTGCTTGCGTAGGCTGATGATATTGATATTATTGGCCTCAAAAACCGCGCCGTTAGTCTGGTAGTAAACGAGAGCAAGAGGAAATATCCCCTGTCAACAGACAAACATTCGTCGCACTCCCTACTTGGCTCCCACGTCGCTGCTGACAGTCATAACTTTGAAGTCGTAGATAATTTCGTCTATCTTGAAACCAGCTTTAACACCAAAACCTCTTGCCAACCGATGCTACTCTCTTTTTCCCTTCGAAAGAAAGCTTCCGAGCAAGATTTATCCTGTTCTAAGAGTATTCGAATACCCGCCGGTGGAAGTAGAGGAAGACCTCCACTTCGTTGGTAAGACCAGATGGAAAGGGACCTGGCTTCGCTTGTAAACTTGGCTATAATCGCATAAGCGGCGTCTACGCCAGTAAAGAAGAAGAAGAAGCACTCTGCAGCCAGTGTTTGTTCAAGGTAAAACGTTAACCGAAACCACTGTTATTTATCAGAACCAAAACACTGTTCTCATGCTTTTGCAAGCAAGAATAGCAGCTTGTTGTCCAATTTACGAAACACGATAACATTTTGAAAAATTGTAAACGGAATTGACAAGAAGCCAATTAAGTTAGACAAACAATGCACAATAAATTATAGCAAAAAGCCGAAAAACGAATAAAAACTCATTTCAGCGCAATTGTTTGGTCATTAAGAAGTAAAACATAAACAAAAAGTATTTTTAATTTATTATTGATTTTTTTCAAAACTTCGCGATTTAAAACTTTACGATTTCGTTGGTTTAAATGTGTTGGAAAATACAACAAATGCGCTGGTGGAGGCGTGCAATTAAGCGATTCTCTTTTAATTTCCGCTATTTCTTTGTAATTCGTTTTCATACCAAAGCAGGAAGCGCAGCAAGACAATGAGCGCCGCCGATGGGCTTTTGCAGCTACGCGAATTTTAACAGCAAAAACCAACGGCAATGAGTGAATGTTAGCGAAAGAAAGGTTTATATGTGTTTATTTGTATTAATATGTGTGTGTTTGTGTAGATATTTGAATGTATTGCATACAAAGTATTGTACTTTTATATGTGAATATCACATTACTGCAACTTGCCACAGACGAAACACTCGCAAGCAACCACAAACATACATTTGCAACGTCACTAAGCCATTTCTGCAAGCAAGTAATAACAATTTCAATCACAACTAGTATGTTATATTTGGTTAACCGCATTTATATGCGCTGTACGTATGTATTTTTATGTGTTTGTATGTATGCGAGCGTGCAACTATGAAAGGCAATTCAGCAATCCAGTCGCTTGGCGAATTTAATGGGTGCGTGGAGCAGTCGCCACTGCTGGTGACTTGATTTATGCGCACACACATATACACACGTGTACACTTAGGTGTATATACATACATATATTATTATATATAAATACGCATATTGGCGATTTTCCAGCGCTTGCGGTATTTTTTGTGGTCCGCTGTTGCACTAACCTCTTACCAATCACACGCACGCACACAAATATGTGCCTTTGTGTGTGTATAAATGTATTTTGAAACTTGGCTGACTTTACGCCTGTCAATGTGTATGTATGTATGTATGTGTATATTTACAATGTTAAACAGCTTGATACGCATAAAACAATATGTCGCCAAGGGATTGGCCTCTCGAAATTGTTATTTTTCCGCTAGCTGTTTTATTTAGCGTTTGCTTATGGCGATTTTTATACCCTGAACAGTGTATGTTAAGTTTGCCACGAGGTTATAACATCCAGAAAGAAGCGTGGGTCCTTTAAAAAAAATATATATATAAAACCAGCGTGACGAACTGGATCGATTTAGACATTTTCGGCCGTCTGTTCGTCGGTATAGAGGTGAACTAGTTGCTAAGTTTTTGAGACATCGACCTGAAATTTTGCACATGTCCTTTTCTCCTTAAGGAACTGCTCATTTGTCGAAATCACTGATATCGGGTCACTATGGGGTGTAGCTGCCATACAAACTGAACGATACGAATCAAGTTCTTGTAGGGAAAACTTTTTTAGTCGATGAGATATCTTAACGAAATTTGGCTGACATTATTATCTAAAGAAACCCTACAATTTTTGTTGAAATTGTTCACATTGGTTCACTATAGCATATAGCCGTCATACAAACTGAACTATTAAAATCAAATTCTTGTATGAAAATCTTGTTAAGTTAACGAGATATCTTCAAGAAATTCGGCATACATTATTATCTAAGACAACTTTACAACCTCTGACGAAATTATTCATATCGGTTTACTATAGCATATAGCTGTCATACAAGCTGAACTACAAAAATCAAGTTCTTGTATGGCAACATTACTTATTTGTGAGGGATATTAAAGCTGTAGTGCAGCCGATTAAATGTGTTGTCTTGTTTTGTGGACGTTTTTACACACCGCTCACAAGGACGAACGTTTACCGCACGCATGGCGTTTTCATTACTGTAATTACACTGTGCATTACTTTGAGGCGTGTTTAGTAAATGTTTACAAGAATTGCGCATACATAAACACACACACTCAAGAATTAACACAACAATTTTAGAGCGCATATTGTTATTAATTGTGTTGTTTTTTTGTCTTCAATATTTTGTGGCGACACACAGAACAATCGCCATAAATGCGCGCAAAACAACTTTCTCTCCGCCGTTGCACTGCAACATTCATTATTGACACACTTACGTACACGCTATGTAAATAGAAATACATACAAGTGCCTTTGTAAGTGGATAGCATTTGCGCATGCGCAATGTTACCGTATGCATATAGAACTTAGCCAACCATATTTGAGCGCTCGAAAGAGCTGGCGCACAACAAAACAATCAGTCAGCATTGAAGCATGGCGAATCTGTCGCTATTCGCTGCTTTGCATTGTGGTAGGTTTATCGCTTGAGTCTTTTGTCTTCAACACGTGCAGTCGCAGCAGAGCTAAGCAATCAAATAATATCAAATAATAATGAATGTGATTGTATGCTTATGACTAATATAATATTTACGTTTTGAGGTATAAATTTTCACTCGGCAAACTCGGTTGACGCAAGCGAGTAAAGAGATTAACTTGTTCTAATCGCTCGCCTATGAGGGCACGCATGTGAGTAAGAGAGCTTTTGATATCTAGTGCAAGCGTGTCAGATAGACGTTTTTAATTACCGTGCACTCGTTTTGCAACAATTTTGTTATCTAAGCGGATATATCGCAGTGTTTTTCTAAAGAGTCATGCAGACAAAGAAATAATTGTTCTGATTAAAACGTATTAAATTTATATAATTATTCATAAATACTTATTTTTCCATGTAAGACTTGGAGTGGAATTTTATATTTTTTACGTAAGTATGTTTAACAGGAAATGGGCTAGTCTAATTATTTCTGAATGCAGTTTACTTTTTGTATGATAGTGTTGGAAGACTGTCTCTCTGGTCCGAGCATTGGTATGAAAATGGTTTTATTTTTGTGTTTCGCAACGATTTTGAACTTGCAGGAAATTGAGTTAAAAGCGCTTAATAACAGTTATTTTTCAGAACTAAGAAAATTGTATGAAAAAAAGTAGAAAGATTCACTATATTCAAGCATGTTCCACACTAACAATTTTTTAAACATTTTACCAAAGTATCACAACTTTTTACGTAGCCACGTTGAAAGAGCCATTATTTGAGTATAATATTTTTTATGTCTATTTTCAAAGTAAAAAAATATTTTTTCTTATTTTATTTCGCAACCAAAATTTTATTTATTTCTTGAAACTCCTATTGGCACTCGATAGAAGTGAGCCTGTAAGATCATGATGGGAATAATAACTGATCACTGTCTGGTGGCGACAAACACCTGCAGGTTGGTGCCTACAAATCGATAAGACTGCATGAAATGTCTAAGCAGGGCCAATGGAAACAGTGGAGCATCTCTTGTGCACTTGTCCCGCATTGGCAAGACTACGCTGTTAGATTCAGGGATCCCCACGGTATGATACACTGGAGGAGGTATCGATAGTGAAACCACAAAGTATGTTAAAATTCGCGTCAAGCGCAAGCATCCTAGAGAATCACTACTCCTCTTGGATTTAGGAACTAAACTCCACCTGGTATCGCAGAGAACCAAATTGGTCTATGCGTGGCTTATTGACCTACCAGATTTATCTCACCTAACTTAATATAGTAAAAAAATAGCAAATATTATGAACAAATTTTGGTTATTTTTGTTCTTGATTTTTTATAAATCTAAAAAACTCTTTTGCCACGATGTTATATAACATAAAGAGTCTTAATAAATATGACAATTTAGAAACCTTTGGAAATTCTAAAAATAACTTCATAGAGTTGAATGAATATTCAAATATTTGAGTGGCTTTAAAGTAGTCTCAAAGCTCTAATAAATTTTTAAATCCACTAATATAACCTTATCATATTACTTTTGTATAGAAAAGTAGGTTTGAAATCATTTGCGGAGTAGGGCTCACTACAAAACTAAATTTTACAAAGAGAAACAAGCAAAAATATTGAAATACAAATTAACGGATTTTAGTTTTGTTGAAAATTTTTTTTGTAAACTTTTATCTTATTTGCTAATTTTATTTTTTCATAATTTTTTTTAGTTCTTATTTTTTTATAATTTTCTTTAGTTTTTATTTTTTTCCTTTTAGTATTTAATTTTGTTTTGTAATTTTTCATAATTTATTTTTTTATTTTTATTTTTTATTATATTTTTTTAATTTAATTTTTTAAGGATAAAATATCAAAATAAATCAATTATTAGATATGATTTTATGTTATAATTTTTGTGACCTTTTTTTTATAAATTTTAGTGTTAATTTTTTTTTATATAATAATATTTATATTTGTTTTTTCATAACATTTTTCCATTTCTTTGTTTTCATATATATTTTTTTCTTAGTTTCAACTTTTTTCCTTTTTTATATTTTATTTTATTTTTTTTAATAATTTTATTTTATTATTCCAATCGATTTTTTTTAAGATAAAATATTGGAAAAAAAAATTTTGTAATTTTTGTGAACTTTTTTTATATTTTTTTGTTTTTTCATAACATTTTTCCATTTCTTTGTTTTCATTTATTTTTTCTTAGTTCTAACTTTTTTCCTTTTTTATATTTTATTTTATTTTTTTTAATAATTTTATTTTATTATTTCATTAGATATTTTTATATTTTTTTTTAAAAAAATTATTGAAAAAAAATTATGTGATTTTGTGAACTTTTTTTATTTTTTTTTTATTTATTTTTTTATTAATATCTATATTTTATTTTTGCCTCACAATATGTTTTTTGTTTGTTTTTATGGCAAAATCCAACATGAAATTAAGTAGAGTATGTTGCGACATTCAATACAATTTATTGCTTCTTTTCTTATTTTAATACTTTCTCGAATCATTTACCACTTATACAACTTAAATCCTTGCAACTAAACTCAAAACTGTATAAATTAAGGACTATAATTTATCATCTGGCAACTACTATTTACTAATAATGACTTCACCAGCCCTTTCTAACACCCAAAATCATTACAACGCGCCTCCTCGATTTTAAAATGTGAACAACTTCTTTTTGCGCCTTTTGCGGCATTAAACTTAACATGACTACGACATTTATTACCCAAATATTATTTTTTGGTTTCTTTGCCAGCACTTGCCATTTACAATTTTCCTTTTCCATGCGCCACCTCAGGCGCTGACTTGCAGCTTTTCAATCTGCTCAATGCAAGAGCAGCCATTGATTCGGTTACCGACTTGTTTTTCCACTTTGGGCCACTCGGGCGGTTTTCCATTTCAACCAGCGTTGCGGATAACTTTCAATGCACAATGAGGCTACACATGTGTGTGTATGTGTATGTGTGGCTGTTGGCCCTCCGCGTGCCGCCCGCACTCCGTTGGCGCGGCTACAATAAAGCACAGCGCTGCGAGTGAAGTGGCCGAAGTGAAAGGCGAATGTGTTGTGATGTCTGTCTGTCTGTCTGTTTGTTTGCCCATATTGGCGGTGTAACTTTAGCATTACATTTTTAGTTATGGTTGCTGCGGTTGTTGTTGTTATTATTATTATTAATGCAATTGGTTGCGTGGCGCCGGTGTTCGCTATATTGCGGTATTTCACTTACCGTTGCCGATGCCGGCCGTGGCAGGCAGAAAACGAGTGCGTTTGTATGTATATGTAAGTATATATAAATATATGTATATATATGTATGTATATGCATAAGTGTTCACATGTATATAGGTAACTGCTGAGGAAAGCGCTCAAGCCTACACGCAAACATGCATAATAATATATATCTCTCTGCCGTTACTCACATATGTACATACATACTGATGTTGAGGCAGCGTCTGCATGTGCATACGAATCAGTCTGCATTTTCACATACTCACACACCTTTATACATATGTACATATCTATTGCCTATCGGCCAACCGATATTTCCAGCGTCTCGTTTCGAATTCAACTCATTGACTCAATTGGTGTTATTGCTGTTGTTGCGTTTGGCATTTTTGGAAATTGTCAGTTTATTGACTACCTTTTTAACGCCATTAAATATAGCAGTTGATCAAACGATGTAATACTTGCACGATTCAACTACAAAATAAGAGTTTGGTATTTCAGACGACTAATAAAATTACTCGAAAGCAGACAAAACAACAGCAACAGCAATGCAAAATAAATAAAACAAGCGGTAAACAAGCGAACGATTACTTAATGATTATGAGAGCGTATTGCATGGTCTTACAGTTTTCGCCAACAAAAGAAAGTGACTCGGGGTCAATGGTCATAGGACTGGTGTGCATTGTAGCCAATTTAGGGTGTATTAAGTAATATTTGCACTAACGCAAACTGAAACAAATTTGTTAAATTGTAAAGCGTTAATTAGTATCATAAAAGTTGTTTTCAGTTTCTGGCTGCACGTTTTAATAAAGCTCGAACTGAGAGCAAATTTTTTTTGAAAAATCTTGCGAACTTTTAACTTTTGGTTTTGGTTGTTATTGTTCAGTCAGCAGATAATGCTTTAAAAATATTGCAGCTTACAGTTCGTACAACATACAGACTCTTACTTTTACCAAAATAATATTAATATTTAAATAATATTGTTAGACTATACATACGCCACAACTCTGTGGCATCTAGTGGCGATTATTTTGAAGGCAACAAAATAAATATTGATGAATAATTAAATATTTTGCGTTTTATTTAGAAATTCCGCGTACTTTTTTGTCACAATATAATCTATTTTTTCGATTTCTTTATAGCAGAATACTTTTTATTAGTAGTTTTGCTATGAAGGCATATACTTTTGTTTCTTCTCTCTATATTTTTCATAATAAAATATGAACAAGAACCAGAAAATCCACTATTCGGTATAATTAAATTTTCCAACAGGCGTTTGAGTAAAGAATATCAAAACTTTGGAACCTTTCTAGATCTGAAATTTTGCAGTCGTCTTTTTCTTTCCAAGAAATTGCTCATTTGTCGAAACCATTTATATCAGACTACTATAGCATATAGCAGCCATACAAACTGAACGATCGCAATAAAGTGTTTGTATAGAAAAATTTTTCGTTTTACTAGATCACAGTCTGAAAAAAAAATTCAAATTTAAAAGGCAAGTGTGTAAAGTAGTGTTTTTCAATAGTGCACTACAATAGCAGACCAATAGGGACAGCAAACGACGCCATATTTTTCCGCGCTTTTGACATTTCGCTTCAGTAGGGCTTGCCATTTCATTATGGAAAGATATACGATCCGACAACGAATCGAAATTTTATTTTTAATAATTCCATTTTAATTTTTGATATACATATTTACATATTTGTAATTAAAAAAAAATTAATAATTTTAATTTGTTTAAAAAATTCTATTTTTTTCTAATTTTAAGTTCTTTAATATTTAGCATAATTTTTAATATATTTTCAATTTTCACGATTAATGTAATTTTTGCTAGGCTTTTAACTATTTTTACTCTACTTTATCTTTAATTTTTTGTTTTATTTTATTTTTCAGACGTGTGCTCTTCCGATCTTAATTTGTATATTTAATTTATTTTTGCCTATTTAAAATTTTTTTTAATTTTTAATTTTTATTTCATATTTAATTCGTTTAAAATCCTGTTTTTATTTTATTTTTTGTTTTCGACATATTTCTTTATTTATTTATTTTTCATGTTATATATTAAAATATTTATTTTTATTTTTATTTAAATTTATTTTTTAATTTTTTTGATTATTTATTTTTATTATTTTTTCGGAGCCAGTGGCCTCAACTTTAAGCGGCCGATCTGGACGTATGGCATTCAAATCTGGGGCAGTTCAATACATTTCAATTCAATTTCAAGCTTTTCAAAATAAAGTTCTGCGCACCATAGTGGGGGCTACTTTCTATGTGAGAAACGATGTACTGCGCCGGGATCTAAACTTGTTCACTGTGAAGGCAACAAATGAAGAATTGAGCAGACGTTACCTCCTCCGTTAAGAGCATCATGAAAATATATTTACGATTCAACTGCTTAACAATAAATTGAAGAGTAGAAAATTGAAAAGATACCACTCACTAGATCGCTAGACCTCCTCTTTTGATTCAATTAAATTTTTTATATTTTTTTTAATTATTATTATTTTTTTTGTATTTAATATCAAACTATCATTATTCATCCTCATTGTATTTTCATGAAATTTAAACAGATTCTTAATATATTGAAATTTACAAAAACAAAAAAAATTGAAATATTTTCACCACTATAGCTGCCATACAAACAGATTATTCAAAACCAAGTCCATGTACGGAAAACTTTTTTATTTGATAAGATATCTTCAAGAAATCTGAAATAGGTTATCGTTCAAGGCAACGCTACAATTGTATGGTATAACATATATGTATATATGCGTGCGTTAAAAAATAATAAGAATTTTCGTTTTTTTTTATTCATTCATTCTTCTACAATAATGTTGTCGCCTTCAAAATAGTCACCATTCGGAAATATGCGCTTATGCTAGCGCTGCTCCCAATCGTTGAAACATTTCTCAAACACGATTTTTGGAGTAATGGACTTTTGGAATAGCCTTTAGCTCTTTTAGCGGTTTTCATCTAACTTTTAAAGCGATGGTGCTTTAAGCTTATTTTCATTTTCGGAAATATGAAAAAGTTGCACGGCGTCAAGTATAGCGAATATGGTGACTGGCGCATCTTTACAGTATTGTTTTCGTCCAATAATTCACGAACAAGGAAATTTAAACGAAAATCTCTAAGCTTATAAAAACACGTCAAACTTTAGCAGCTGCTACAGAAAAAGTAAGCAATAAGGGGAGTAAAACTAGGGGTATTTATATCGCATGATACCTTGAAAAATCGGTACTTAGACACCTCTATCAAAGTATGAGCTCTTAGTTTCTTAACAGGAAGGTCCTCTGTCTACAGTTTTCTTGGAAAAATATCTCTTTTCATAAATTTTATAGGAATTTGAATGCTCTACAAACTGCTAAAGTTAACAGTTAAAGTTTGATTTTTTAAGGCAAATTTTGTTTCTTATGAATCTTATAAGATAATGGAAAAACCATTTTAAATCTTATTAGTAGTGATTTAAAATTTTTTTTTTTGTAAATATTTTGCTTAACAAAATTTCGATATTGAGGTTGGCATAAAAGGCAAGTCAGGCAATTCTTGCTTGAATGCTTAATATTGAGCACACATCTTTTATGATTTTAGGCATTTTTTCGATAACAGACACCTTGATTCCAAAATATATTTTGGTAAATGTTTTGTGAATACTTTTTTTAAATATCGGGTAGTCGAAAAAGTCTTTTCGTATTTCGTCAATAGATGTCGTTGCAGTTGTATATCTGCAGTGCTACTAATCACATCATCTCATACCATATAGTGTATAAAAAATATACATACATACATATACATATGTATGGTATAATTTACATCTTCACACGCTTTTATATATCACACTTCAATCAGCATCTCTTCGAATTCGCGCGAAAGTTGCGCCATTAATTAGCATTCATTTTGACTTTGAAAAAACAGCGAACGAGGGAGTGCAATAAAACCTATGTTGCAGCTGCATGTGTGTGTGAAGCTATTCATATATATGTATGTATGTGTATTCAAGCAACATCCACTAAGGAAATTTAGCAGCGCCAACTTCCTGCTCGATCAATGGACAAAATTGCAAGCCAATAGCAACAACAACACAACGAAGAGTCAAAAGCCCAGCGGACAGATGACAACAAAACACACACATTCGTGGAAAACACACAGAAATCAAACGGCGCTGAGGACTGCAACCTTAATTGCGAGCTTCACACGCTTCTGCGCATAAACAAAGCTAAGCGAAGGAATAGAGAAAAATAAATAAATGTAAAAAGCAAATAAATAAAGAAATGATTTACGAATTGACAAGTGCAGACACGGTAGTTGGCCCAAAGACAACAAAGAGTCCACAACAAGCGTTTCCCAGTGGCCAGCAGCAATATATGTAAGCATGTTTATGCATATGTATGTATGTATGTATGTAGTTGTGGTAAGAGATGTTGTTGTATTATAGTTGTAGTGGAATCAGTGAAAACTGGTCCTCGCATGCTTACCCACACTACCGTTAATGTACCTATTTATGCCGCGGACGGGATTTATATATACCTATTACATATATATATTTATACATATACATACATATGTATATGGTCGTATACATACATAAGTGTTTACTTGTTTGCCGCGTAATTATTGGTAATTAAATAGGAAATCTGTCGATTCCGCACTCAGCCATTCATCTGACGTGCATGTGTGTGTGTGTTTATATGTGTATACGTGTTGACGTGTACTTGTATGAAAGTTCAACTGTAAATGTATCTGCGCGCATGCGCACTTGGCAAATTTCGCGTGTACATGTGTGCCGTTATTTGAAAGTGAATTTCGCAATTTTCATTAGGGCAGCAATAACGGTATTTTACGATAACATTTCGAACTAAAATGCTTTCATGTACATATTTAAGCGTTTTTCGTGCAACTCAAACGCTTCAATAACCAAACACAGCATTAATACACAAATACTATATATACATATGTATGTACATATACGTATGTGATATAAAAATATTATTTTGCGCCAATTTGTTTGTGCATAGAAATTTCGTGAAACAGTTTTTTTCAAAAACCTCGTTTGTTGAATTGAAACATGAAATGAAGTAAAGTATGATTTGTGCCAAATCGAACTTGTAGCAACGACGAGTTGTATGAATTATTCATATGCCTACATGGAAACATAAAATACAAATGTACATATGTATATACATATAAACTATTACATATAAACATCTGCGTCTACATACATATATGAATGGCGGTTTTGAGCGCATGCATATATTTCTTATATACATATGTATATCCAAAAATTATATACATATGTACCTATGTGTGTATGTATACATAAATAAATACTTCTCACATATCGTGTCTGTGCGGCTTTTGCTTGATTTGACCAAATGCGTTCGAGTTTCGAGCTGGTCAGACTTGTTAGCTGCAAGCAAACCTAATTTTGTGTCAACTAATATATGTATGTATGTACGCAAGCGAACATTGATGCGAATTCATGCATATTCATAAAAATATATTAGTAGTTTATAATTTAATATACGTACATATGTATGCATCATTTTTTTTTTCAAAAACTTTTCGCAGACACGTTTTCTAGTTGAAACAGATGCATATGATAAAGTTTTAATCGTGTTACTAATTTAATATTGTATATATTGCGTATAAATATTTAAAAAAAACATCAATTTTATATTCTGAAGTAATTTTAAAAATACAAAAAATTTTCAAAATTATCAATTGTGTATTATTTGTAATTTTCTGTTAACTAAAATATATTGACTAAGAAATTATTACAAAAAAAAGTAAAAACCTGTCGTAGTATAAAAAAATATGATATTTTTAGAGAATTATATACCATACATATACGGGAAATGACTAACTCAACTTGAATAAAAGGCACACACATATTATAATATTCTTCAAAATGCAACTAGTAGCGGAAATATTACTGCAACGAGAGCTATTAAGAAAATACGAAAATACTTTTTCGACTGCACAATATAAGTTGACCAACAAAATTCATTTAAATTCATTAAAATTTATGATTTTATTGAAGGGTTTATATTTACTTACTAGTGAAAAAAAAAAAGTTTTTTTCGTGAGAGGCTTTTTATTTAATTGGTTATATGAATTTAAAATTTTCAAAAAAAAAAATAATTTTTTATATTATTTTCCTAATCTACATATATTTAAGAATACGCACAGAAAATGTCGTTCCGGTGAATATCTTCGAAGTTACACACAAATTAGAACAGGCATTTCAAAGTGCTTGCAAGTAAAAAGCCAAACTTTAAACGTGTATTTTTTTCAAAAAAGTGTTTTCAAAGTCGGTGACCAACATTACTCGAAAACAACCAAACGGTTTAGTCTCAAACACTATCTAATTAAATATAATTTTTAATAATTAAACGAAGATTTTCTCACCGATAAATATTTTTATAAGCAATTTAAAACCGAAGTTTTGGACAAAAATCGATTTTTTTTTGTAGAAACGGGGATTTATTCAAAAAATTTTATTTTGTTTATTCCTCCAATTAATTAGGAGATTTAACATAAGATTTAACTTTACGTTAACCAAATCTGATTGTGTTTTTAATTTCAGAGGATTCAGTTCAGAAATATAGTGGTCACCGCAAAACGTCTTTTTTGAGAGGAGCTCCCAATGGTCAGCTGTAGTTCCTTTCCTAATAAATATTTTTACTAATAAGCAATATACAATAAGTCTGAAATACAGTTAAAAGATACCATAATATGTGTACAAATTTTTGGACCAATAAACTTGAAATTTTTGTCAGAAAAAAATTCGGAAAATTAGTTTTTTTCGAACTTCTAACAGTATATAGTATAACCCCTTAATAAATAACAAAAATAGTGTACGTTTACAAAATTTAATGTGCCTTAATAATCGATTATTCTTTTTGAAAAATGTTGTATACCCTTGCTCCCTAGTCGATCTCCAGGAGGATCACCGATAAAGGGTATTTGGCGTTGAGGATTTGTTCACTTAAAACTAAGTCAAATCCATAAACCCAAAATACATATGCTTATTATAAATCAATAGTGACAAAAATCGAAAGATTAGTCATAATTATGATTTTGACAAGATGACGGCTTCCCAAAAAATTTTTTTTTAATATTTTACACTGCAGCTTTGCGTAAAAAAAATCAAAATTGTTGTCAAAAATCTTATTTCAACGGTCATTACCTGATAAATATATCTGGGAGAGACTTGTGAAAATTTCAACTCAATCGATCTAGATGTTTTGGAGACATTTTTCTCACCGACACTAAAAAACGTGTCGAGAGCAACACTGTTGAGAGTTTTTAAAAAAAATTAATAAATAAAAAATTTTTGAAATCTCCGAAAACTATTACAACCGCACGATTTTAAAATACACAATCCGATATAATTCCATTAAAGGAGCAATATTTGTTAAATCCCTGTGATAGCGAGTCAGTTGATGCAGTTCTCTCAATAATTATGATCAAGTATTTTTCCATAAGTTTCATAATATTTGTATATTTTCGCCAACTTGTAAGAATTTTAAATTTTACAAAAGACTTAAGCGACGAACTTGCGTCAGGAAGTAGTTAAACATAAACTGGCTAATAAAATTTGGGAAACTTAAACGCAACACAATACAGCTGCTGAGGTGAAAAAGTGTATAAAAGAATTTAATTATCAAAATTGGCGCTAAATTTTTTATTAGCGAATCCAACACAATACTTTTATGTCGGTTCAATGGAATGGGAAAAGACTTAAGCGACGAACCTGATACGATAGGTTCAAAGCGTTGACACCTTATGCAATCTTTTTAAAATATCAAACTTTTTTTGAACAAAATCAAAATACTCAGCAACATCCAACTGCGAAAAAGGCGCCAATATTATAATATAAAAAAAATAGCCTGACTTCATACAGTGACAAATTACTTCACGTATATTATTCTTTTAAGCCATATAAACTATATAAACATAATTAAATGAACAATTAGAAATTTTATTTTATTTTGTAATTGATTTCAGCGCCAACTCAAGGATTTAAACTTGCCATAAACAATCCCCAGGTTTATATAAAGATAACTTTTACTGTCAACAAAACTACTCAAGTGAACATGTAGAAGCTTCAAATTAAGTATCAACATTAAAAAATGTTTCCTTCCAATGATCTTTTGTAAATGTTAACACATTTTTGAGACATGAAATATTCGATTTATAGTTTCATTAAAAATAAAATTTGACATTTTATTGCAAAAAAATGAGTTACAGCAAAAGACAAAGTCTAAAATTAAATAAAATTTATCTGAAATCTTCATTCAGAATAAAACGTTCAGTAGACTAGCACGTACTAACTCACAAATATTTTCAATTTTTGGCAAAAAACTTGCTTGCAATCTAGTTTCATTTAACTTCTGCTTTATTACAGCAAACTGTTTGCATTGTTTGAAGCATTATCAATTAAAATGAAAGCATTGCAAATAAAAGTGCTAATTACAAGCATCATTTTCTATGCACCACTTTGCAGCTTTTCTATCATAAAATTTTCAATTTTGAAAGCGTCGCAAAATCGTTCATCAAACATCTCATGTAGTACAATTTAAAGTGATTTTTTCTGCACTTCTTTTCACCGCACATTACGTTTTCTGCGCAACGAAAGTGAAATTTGTGGCAGCCAGCATAAATATGCGCCAACAGACATGCGCAAACACAAGCATTTCGTGCCTTCAAATACAAGTGTATTTGGAAAACAACGAATTTTGTGTGAACATAGTATTTTAGTTGATTACTATCGCATAACATTTGGCTTGTGTGTCTCAAATGATGATTTTTTTATTTTTTCTGATTTAGTTCTCCGAGAAAAAAACTGTAACACACATTCACACACCCAAATGACACGTTCACTGCGTGTGTTCAGCGAAAATGTCCAAATCAGTCATTCACTGCGGCGCATTCGTCTATTCTCTTCCATTGCATTTGGCTCTGTGCGGCGCGAGTTCGTGTCTTAAGTCTTTCGTTTCATGGCACTGCGGCGTGTCGCAGGCACACATGCGTACATATATGTAATATTTAATATGCGTTTGTGTATTTGAATGCAATAACTTACCATTTTGTCTGATAATTCGTAGACTCAGCGATTGAATTCCAGAAGTTTGGCGTTTCGTGTGAATCGCTGCTTTGCGCTACACCAACAAAAGGTTTAAATGTATTTTTTTCAACTCAAAAAAAGAACAACTACGCGTTTGTTTGTGCACGTATGTATGTTTCTGTGTGCGTAGATTTATGTGTTCGTTGCACAATTTACAAACAACAACAAAATGCAGTCGTTGATTTAGTTATGCTGCAAGTTGCACTAAAAGTAAACCAAAAAAAAAAAAAAATCAAAATAAAAATATTTTTAAATACCGTTTTAATGAATAGTGTAAAAAAGGCACTGTATTAATAATGTTTTTTTTAACTATGCATGGCTTCAAATTAAACTTTCACTTGTTTTAATATAAAATTGCAGAAAATCGGTATTCATTAAAAAAAACGATTTTTTGATGAAAAAAAATGTATTTATTACAAAATTGCTGAAAATCGGCATGAATAAAAAAAATTAAAAAAAATCGGATTTTTTATTTAAAAAAAAATTAAATTTAAATTTTTATAAATTAAAAAATCATAAATTTTGTAAAATCTAAATTAAATTACTGAAAAAAAATTATTTAAATGTTTAAAAAAAATAAACTTTTTAAAATCTAAATTAAATTAATGGAAAAAAATTATTTAAGTTAAAAAAAAAATTTTAAGAAAAAATAATAAATTATTAAAAATTATATATTTTTCCACTAAAAATAAATTTATTTGTGACTTTTGTTTTAATTGAAAAAACTAATTTTGAATAAATTAATAATTTTTGTTTTAATTAAAAAAATTTAAATATAAG